>NW_023270265.1:3301721-3310409 GCF_011800145.1 Mirounga leonina | reverse complement strand
ATCCCAGGGTCCTGGGATCGAGCCCCGCATCGGGCTCCCTGCTCGGCTGGAAGCCTGCTTCTCCCTCTCCCACTCCCCCTGCTTGGGTTCCCTCTCTTGCTGTGTCTCTCTGTCAAATAAATAAATAAAATCTTACAAAAAAAAAGACTATTTATTTGAGAGAGAGCGAGCGTGCGAGCACACATGAGTGGGGGCAGGGAGGGACAGAGGGAGAGGGAGAAGCAGACTCCCCACTGAGCAGGGAGCCTGACTCTGGCTCCATCCCAGGACCCCGGGATCATGACCTGAGCCGAAGGCAGACACTCAAACGACTGAGGCACCCAGGCGCCCCACCCATGTATCTTTTTTATTTCTAAATTTACATATAGCAAAATTCACCTCTTGGTTTTATGGACAAATGCATTTAGTTGTGTAACCATCACCGTGACCAAGATATACAACAGTTCCAGCACCCCCCAACATTCTTACCAGAGTTTAGTACTGTCAGGTTTTTGTTTGTTTTTAGCCATTCTAATAGATAGGTAGCAGTGTCTCGAAGATTGTGCATTTGTGATATGCAGGGACCTCTAAAAAACAAGCTCAGGGCAGGGCCTCCTGTTTCCAGCGTCTACGGATATCATTGTCTAGGGGAGTCAAGAAATTCCCTTTTTGAATTGATGAAATAGCCAGGAAAATGCCTTGGGGAGGCTTTTTGATGAGAGAGGGAAGCCCCAGGCTCAGCCTGCTTGGGAGGTTGAGACTGAGCGGGAGCACCTGCTCTGCACAATCAGAAAGGAAGCGAGATCTGAAGCCCCTTGAAAGACTCAGCTTGAGAGTGGTAGGTGAGAGACCAAGAAAATGGAAAAGAAGGAAAGCTGTGGTAGCACCTTCAGAGAGGAGCCTCGTGGACAGGGCAGGGACAGGGACAGAAGTCTGTGGAGGGAGAAATTCCCTGGGGAAGGGGCCCAGCCAACAATCTCCTAAGAACAGGAGGTTAGACATGGAATTTGGAGTTGTCTCCTGCTTTGTGCCATGGTCCCTTCTGCCACACACAATGGCATTGGGTGGGTTGTTAGCTTTGCTTTGTTTAACATGAAAGGAGAGACCTCTGGGAGAGCAGAGGACTTAGGGTCTTCAGACTACACGCATCAGCTATGGAGATGCACCCTCGGCCCTCTCTGGGTGGGCGCCCTCTTCCCTGGGCTCAAGCTGGATTCAGTGTCCACATAAACTCAGGTATCCACAGAGCCCTAGGAGCCTCTGGATCTTTTGGACTCAGGAAAGTCATGTATGAGTCAAATCTCATGTATCGATTTCCTATTGCTGCTGTAACTAATTCCCTTAAACTTAGTGGCTTAAAACAACACATATATTATCTTTCAGCTCTGTAGGTCAGAAGCGTGAGGTGGGTCTCACTGGGCTAAAGTCAAGGTGCTGGCAGAACAGCCTTCCTTCTGCAGGTCCTGGGCGAGAATCCGTTTCCTTGCCTTTTCCAACTTGGCTGTGGCCCCTCCTTCCATCTTCAAAACCAGCAACGGGGAGTTGAATCCTTCCCACACTGCATCACGCCAGCCTCCACTGCCGCCTCTCTCTTCCACTTCTAAGAACCTTTGTGATTACACTGGACTCACCTGAATGATCCAGGACACCCTCCCTATTTTAAGGCCGGGTGATTAGCAACCTTCATTTCATCTGCAACTTTAATTCCCCTTTGCCCTGTAACACGATATATTCACAGGTCCCAGGGATTAGGACGTGGACATCTTTGGCTCGGGGAGTGCATTCTACCTACCACACCTTGCCAGTGGACCCAAGTGGGATTCTGATCCAGAGAAGTTGGGGCAAAGAGCAGTGTCTACCTGTATCTGAAAGCGGGGAAAGTATGGGAGCTTCTGGGGGGAAGAAATTTGCTAATGAAAAGAACATGGGTCAGAGAAGTGGTGGTAGCGAGAAACCCATGTCAAATGCTCATGTGTAAATTCCCAAGAAGCTACAATGAACATAACAGCTGTTTCTACAGATCATACTTTACTTACCAGCACTAGTGCAATTCACTGTTGCACGGAATCCTGGCGGACTAACCCTGGGCTTTGGAACAGATGGAGACATCACCAAGTCCAGCTGATGGTTACCTGTCTTGCTCCCATCCCGGCAGAATGGTGCGTTTGCTGAGTCCACATAAGACAACCCTTGGGAGAACTACTCAGTGCCTGAGTTCTGCCCTTAGAGTTGTGTAGGAAGGACTATTGTAGGGGCACCTGGGTGGCTCAGTTGGTTAAGCCTCTGACTCTTGATTTCGGCTCAGGGTTGTAAGATCGAGCCCTGAGTCAGGCTCTGCGCTCACTGTGGAGTCTGCTAGAGATTCTTTCTCCCTCCCCCTCTGCTCCTCCCCCTACGCGTGCTCACACTCTCTCTCTCAAATAAAATAAATAAAATCTTTTTTAAAAAATGGGGGCACCTGGGTGGCTCAGTTGGTTAAGCGACTGACTCTTGATTTCAGCTCAGGTCATGATCTCAGGGTCCTGGGATCGAGCCCTGCATCAGGCTCCCTGCTCAGTAGGGAGTCTGCTTCTCCCTCTCCCTCTGTCCCTCCCCCACCCTGCTCTTTCTCTCTCTCTCTCTCTCTCTCTCTCTCAAATAAATAAATAAATCTTAAAAAGAAAAGAAAATGCTATTGTTTCCATCACAGGTCAGCCCTTCAGCTGCTAGAAAACAGACCAGATGTCTTCTGACACCACCACTTTTTTCCAATAAAATCTTCCCAGGACTTCCTACAATTCCTCATAATTACTGATGCGGTTTTCCACCCTTCCCTAGTCTTGTCACCCTCTTTTGGGCATACTCAGCTGCCGAGTCTCTGCCTTGTGAATATTCTTTGCACCAAGAAATCAATAAAAGCTAAGTCTTTCAGGAGTTTCATAATGAAAAATGCTGGTAGAAATAATCACCCTAAATGAAACCGGCAGTAGCTAAACATGCAAATTGTGAGAAAGATCTTTGGGATGCTGAATACAAAGTTGCAGTGGACAATTAATGACCCCAACACAAGAAGGCTTTGTTAAGTGAAGCATATGGGGAGACTAGTGACCCCTTCACCCTCTGCCTGATCCTTCACACAGTAAAGTATGCCCAAAAGGGGGTGACAAGGATGGGGAAGTACAGAAGAACACCCCATTCACACAAGGAACTGTAGGAAGCCCTGGAAAGATTTTAATAGAATATTAATGGAGCCTTGACAGGACTATGGCCCTCAGCACTAAAAAGGGGGATCACAGTAGCAGGGCCTGGGAGGGGGCTCCTGGGGCAAAGAAGCCTAGAGCCCAAGAGGCAGGAGGTTGAGAGAAGGCGCCACCAAGAAGAGAGACCTGGGAGTGACTGTTGAACTGGAAATATTTTGGGGCCTCCTCATATCATTTTTAAATGTTTGCCAAGTGTTTTCCATACTTTATCTCATTTAGCCCTCTTAATCACAAGAGGACAGTATTATGATTATTTTCCCCACTGAAGCCTGGAAGGGTTGGACACTTGCTGGAGGTCTCACATGAAATGACACAATGCAAACAAACCCCAGCTTACAGAGTCTCTGTCTGCTGTGTTTCACGGATTGCCCCCCATACTGCACATGCATTCCATCCGCCCCCCCACCCCCCCACCCAGAGATGGCTGCTTGAGCTCCTAGAAGAGGACTGGGGTGGGGGGTCGTTCTCCAGTCTGGGTGCTCCCGACCCTCCCACAGACTCTGCATCGGCTGGCAAACCTCCCCTGTTTCAGCTGTTCTGGAACAAAGCCCAGGGCAGGGCCCCACGGACACCTGGCCTCGTCCATCCCAAGAAGACAAAGCTGGGAAATCCCCCTGCCTGCCCCGGGCTGGGCGGCCACGTGGCCTGCCTCTGGGACAAGCGTGTGGGCTCCAGGTACAGGGCTCCCAAAGTCAAGGGTTTCAGGTCACACTGGCACATCCTTTTGCAAGCAGATGCCACGGGTCTCTTCCCAGACTGGGCAGCAGGCAAGGTCAGCGTCAGCAGATCTGACCCTAAAAATAGGCTCTTGGATGTCAGTGGAGGTGGCCGGGTGTGCAGCTACCACACGCCACACAGACCAGCACCTCCTGACCCGACCAGGCCCCAGCGCACCCAGGTAAGGCCGTTTGGCGGGGAGGCTGACACCTCTCGGGTCCAGTCGAGTTCTTTGGGGGCCTGGGTGTGGGGGTTAGAAGACCCCTTTCCACTCTGTTTCTAGAATGGCAGAGAACAGCCGACATCCTTTTAGTATGACAGGCTTCTTGTGGCCCCATCTTTCTCTAGAGGCTCCATGGAATGTTCTCAACTTCCCTCCCTCTCAATCTGAGCTTCCAGTTCGGTGACCATTTCTAACGGATAATCGGGTGGGTCAAAGCTTAGCTGGCCCTTGTGAGGAATTGGATGTACTGGATCACATGTCATTTTCCAGCTAGGTTCTACATTTGTCCATTTGCCAGCAGAGGGGAAGGAAATCTCAGCGGGAGGGAGAGAGAAACCCTGCAGGGACTCACATCCTGTGTAGGGCAGCACAAATTACAAATACAGGACTCAGAATTCCAGGCATGAGAACTCCTTCTGTGTTCTGGATAATGCTAAGCATCATTTGGAAAGAGTGACCATTTTTAAAGCTTTTCTCCGTCCTGGTGGGAGGATGAGGATAGGGATGAGTGCCCTGGTAGAGAGGGGGAGACTAGGTCACCGAGGGACAGAACCACTTGACCAAGACAGCAGCATGTGTAGATAAGAAGGTGGGAAGCCATCCTGCCTCTCAGACCAGGGCTCTCCCTGTAGACCCTGGTGCTCTTGTCCTGAGGCCCAATGGCTCCTCATGGGCCTGGAACCTGAGAGTTGTGGGGAGTCGGGGGCTCTGACTGTTCTGGAAAGCTGAAAACGTTCCAAGGGAAAAGGCGCCCAAGTCAGAAGGGAGGGGGCCTGAGTTGTGTGCGTGGAGAGGCCTCCTCACTTCGGGCCCCAGCACCCGAGTGTCCCTGGTACCTGGTGTTTGTTCAGTTGTCCTAACCTTTCGCTTATGGCCCCCTCTTGTTCTATTTGTGAGAAAATCACTTGGGTCCCACCAACGACATTATAAATAATACTTGAAGGGCCTCTGAGCTGAGATCTGTATAAGGAAAGAGACTTGGGCCTGGGTTTCGAGGGTGGGTAGTGGGAGAGGGTCTCAGGAGTTAGGGGGCTCTTCACATCTGTGCTAAGGGTGGTGAGGGAGGCCATGGTTCGCCACCATCTGGTAGGCTGGAAGCCCTCCCTGGGAACATTTCAGTCCTGGGGTGTCACTGGGTTGGAAGGGACTCTGAGTCCTGTCTGAGGGTGGGGTTCCTGTGGCTCTTGCCTACCCCACAAGGGACGAGGAGCAGAGCAGGGGCACTGAGGCTGGAGGCCTGGCTGTTCGCATTTCCCGTCACCCTGCTGAGGCCCAGCTGGGGCCACCTGGAGTGGGGGCCATCTGCCCTCCACGCAGTGGGGGTTGGCTCTGTAATGTGTCCTGGTACTGACAACGTGTCTGGCATGGTTCCAACAGCTTTTCTTGTTAGTATGAACTCATTTACTCCTCAGAACTGCAATAGCCCTATGAGGGAGGCACCTCATCATCTCCGTTTTCAGGTGAGGAAGTTGAGACACAAAGGAGTGGGGTGTGACGTGGGTCACACAGCCCAGGCAGTAGCAGAGTGTACCTTCGAGTCCTGCAAGTCTGAGGGCATGGGCACTGTGCTCTGGTGCCCCTCCGTGGGGTGGGGGCGGGGCTGACATCGCCCTCCCCTGCTTCCCCAGATGCCAGAACGCCCACCTGGGCCCGGCCCCCGGGGAACAGCCCCTCCAGATGGCGGTGCCTGGGGTCACAGCTCCATTTGTCCTCTGCAGCCTGACTCCACGGCAGACGGTGTTTGAATTTTTGCGTCCAGTGACCCTTGATGGTCTGGGCCCCCCACTTCCACAGCAAATAGAGGGGCGAGCCTCATAGCAGCCTGGCGTGGCCGCCAGATGTCAGCAGGCTGGAGAGAGTCCTTTCTCCTCCTCCCCAAAGCCTTGCTTATACTTTGCACTTGAGCGAATGAGCCCCATCACCCACGGGAAGATGTTCAGGCTTATTTATGCCCCATCTCATTGTACCCTACAGAGACCCTCGGCCCTGGCCAAACGGCTCTGCCTTCTATTCCCTACTCTTGGCTCAGAACTTAGCTCCCAACACAGTTGGGAATTCACCATCCAGCCTCCCCATGGCTTCCTTATCCCCTTTCATGGAACATTTTCTGATTCCCTGTTGATGTGCCAAGGACTTACATCATCTCATTTAGTCCAACAACCAGTGATGTGGATATTATCCCCATTCTACAGATGAGGAAGCCAAAGCCCAGGTTTGTTAGACTCCAAGGCCAGCAAGAGCTCTTTGCATGACTGCACACTACTCTGGGATGCACCTTAGGAGTGGAGGCCCCAGAATGAAAGGCCTAGGCCTGTCCTCAGGAGCGTAAACCTTGTGACCAAGAATACAGTGACCTTCTATTGACAGGGGTGGGGATGCTTGGCTGCCTGGGTGGAGTCCCAGTCATACCACTTGGTATCGTGGTACTAACCTCTGACCCTCATTTTGCTCATTTGTGAAGTGGGGGCAGCTATTCGCTGTCTAAGAGGTTTGAGAATAGATTATCACTGGGCACACAATAAAGGTAACAACTGTATGATTATTTCCCGGGGTCCTGCCAGGCCTTGATTACTCAGTGAGCTTTCATGGCAGCTTTAAGAAGTGAGTACTTGGCCCAAAGCTCTCTCTCTGCACAGTACTGAGACAGGCCTAGTGAGTAACAGAAGCCTAGACGGGGAAATGGAGAGGTCACAGGCCCATGGCGAGGGCTGCACCCCCACCGTCTACCCCCCCTCGTCTTTTCCCCATTCACTGAAGCCTCATGTTCTGGGGTGACGCATAGTGGGAAATAGTTTTTGAAAGCTGTGGACTAAGAGGCCATTTATTCCTGAATTCATGAGCTGTGAAATCTCCTGCAGTATTTCCACACATCCTCAGAGGAGGCAAAAAGCCCAGCTGCTTAGGAGTCAGGAACCACAGCTGGCCTGGTCAGACGTCATGGTCTCTTGTCCCCTGCGCCAGAGCCTCTTCTCCCCCACTGGGGTCCAGGCCGCAGAGGTAGAGTCCATCCCAGCCCGCTCCCATGTCTGAGGAGGAAGCCGAGTATGGGCCTCCAGCCTCCTCATGGTTTCCGGGAGGCTTAACTCTGCCAAACCAAGATTGGGGAAATCAATTAGGAGTTCATAAATTACCACCCTGAAGCGCTTTGAAACCATTTGAAGAGTTAATCAAACAAGTTATGACATCAACACCATCACAGAAAGAATATTAAATTACCTCTTTAAATGAAGGCTTTTCTGTTTTTTTTAATAAAAGGATTTTCTATTAATTCACATAATTGCCTCCTGTTAACATGCCAGAATCGAAAAGAAAAAAAAAAATCCGTTAAACTTGGATTGTGTCAGATATGTTAGGAATTAAATTATAGGCAACAGAAATTCCCGGGTTTTCACGTCTGGGTTTTAATTTTTAAAAAATCCACAACTTTTGGGCGCCTGGGTGGCTCAGTCGGTTAAGCCACTGCCTTCGGCTCAGGTCATGATCCTGGAGTCCCTGGATCGAGTCCCGCATCGGGCTCCCTGCTCGGCAGGGAGTCTGCTTCTCCCTCTGACCCTCCTCCCTCTCATGCTCTCTGTCTCTCATTCTCTCTCTCTCAAATAAATAAATAAAATCTTAAAAAAAAAAAAAATCCACAACTTTTATTTCCTAGCTGGGATCATTTTTATAGGTTTAAGATGCGTAAAGACAAGCAGTAACTTGCAGTAAATTAAAAATGTGTTTATTTATATACATACACTGCTGCCAAATTCCAGCCCTCCACATACCCCAGCAGAAGGTATTACTCTCCTACTAGAGTGACTTATCCAACCACAGTAACATTTTTATTCTCCCTCTTCTTTAAAGGCGCATTCCAAGCCCAACTTGGGTGGTGTCGCGGAAGAAGTGTGGTGTGCACGCATTTAAATTCAGACTAACTTTCCCCCATGATCCCAATGCACTAGGAAGGGAACTACGCAATGTAGGCATGCGCACAGATACAGGATGACTTCAAAGGGAGAGGAGACTGTTTTAAGATTACTGTAGAAACTGCTCTACTGGACCAAAAACTTCCAGAAGGCAGAGATATCTCTGGCCCAACCCATACCTGGTGCTTAACAGAGAGGCGTGTGAGGAAAGCCTGGGGGTGGAGGGCAGGGCCAGGCCTAATCTGAGGTGAAGTCAAAAAGAAAATGAGGCCACTCCTCATGCCCATTTGTGACCCACTGGAGCACCCCTGATGTTGGCTACCTTAGGCTAAAGCAAGACCAGGTAAGGCAGTTCAAGGATCCCGGCTTGGGCACCACGGGGCAGGGGAAGGGGGCTGCTCTCTTCACCTGAGGTCTGTCTCCAGTTAGAGGGGAAGGAAGTTTCCCTCAGAGGTGGATTTACCCCAAAGCTTCAGAACCCCACACTTACATGGGCCTCTTCCAAGGCCCTGTACCTATTAGTTTTCCTTCCCCTTCTTTTCTTTTATTGTCTATCTATCATCTATCTATCATCTATCTATCTATCTATCTATCTATCTATCTATCTATCTATCTATCTATCTAT
>NW_023270265.1:3292426-3301711 GCF_011800145.1 Mirounga leonina | reverse complement strand
TATCTATCTATCTATCTATCTATCTATCTATCTATCTATCTATCTATTCTATCTATCATCTATCATCAGAGAGAGAGCACAAGCAGGGGAAGGGGCAGAGGGAGAGGGAGAAGCAGGCTTCCCACTGAGCAGGGAGCCCAATGCGGAACTTGATCCCAGGACCCTGGGATCATGACTTGAGCTGAAGGCAGATGCTTAACTGACTGAGCCACCCAGGCATCCCTAGAATGACCTTCTGACATGACCTAGACCTGGCTCTGCTACCAGAGGCCTCAAGGAGGGCATGGCTCCGTTCGGGGAGCTCACACTTACTGGGAGGGCACTCAGGGCCATGGGAACACTGGCCAGACCTCGTCCTGAAGGTCACCTTCCTGTGCCTTAGCCCACAGCTTTAGGGTGAGCATCTACTTTGTCCAGAACAATTCTAATTTTTATTTTTTTATTTTTATCATCATTTTTTAAATTTTATTTTACTTTATTATGTTATGTTAATCTCCATACATTACATCATTAGTTTCTGATTGTCCAGAACAATTCTAAAATAGAACTTTCACAGGCTTTCCCCCCCCTTCATATACTCAAGTGATACATGTTCAACACAGAAAGTTTAGAATAGATTGTTCCTTAAAAAGAAGAAGAAATCACATATAATTCTACCATCCCAAAATAAGCATATAGCCAGTGTTGACTATTTTAGTGAGTACTGTACATGCTGCTTTCATAAACCTGTGGTCTCTTCTCTCCACCTGCTCAAGCCTCTTTCCCTTTGATTTCTCAAAACCACCACCGACGTGGCCGTCTGTTTCGTCTACTCGTTTCAAGGTGTAGGGTGACAAACGGAGGGCTGCCATAGTTTTAGGGTACTGCCCAGTTCAGCACTGGGAATCTCTGTTCTCAGCAGAATGGTGTCCGCTGGACACTCCACACCTGGCTGTCTACGGCCCACATCCTCCCTCCCTTCCCTCCAGCAGGGCCTTTTGCCCCTTTGGGGAATGTTCTCGGAGGCTCAGAACTCCCCTTGCTTTTTCCTTGTACAGAATAATTTAGCTCTCTTTGTTTCGTGCTACCACCTTCCCGGTCGTATTTCAGGACTTACTTTTTTCTCATCCAAAGGGTCCTCAAATGGTATTTTTTGTCAAGCAAGAGGCAGGAGGCCTGTTCTGTGGCTTGCATTCTGTGGTTACCTGGCCAGTCTTTGCAGGCTCAAGGGTCTACTTAGAGATTTAATTTTCCTACTGCAATAAATAATGTATCTCTCCACCCGGCTGCTCCCATCCTCCACCTTAGAAAGAGTTCAGGTTGGGTTTTTGTTTATTTGTTTTTATTTTTTAAATTTTTAAAAAGATTGATTGATTGATTTACTTGAGAGAGAGAGAGAGAGAGCGCATGAGCAGGAGGGGCAGAGGGAGAGGGAGAGAAAATCTCAAGCCGACTCCTTGATGAGCATGGAGCCTGATGCAGGGCTCCATCCCACAACCCTGAGCCGATACCAAGAGTTGGGCACTCAACAAACTATGCCACCCAGGCACCCCTATTTCCTTGTTTGTTTGTTTTTTTTAAAGATTTTATTTATTTATTTGAGAGAGAGAGCTCATGAGAGGGGGGAGGGTCAGAGGGAGAAGCAGACTCCCTGCCGAGCAGGGAGCCCGATGCAGGACTCGATCCAGGGACTCGATCCAGGGACTCGATCCAGGGACTCCAGGATCATGACCTGAGCCGAAAGCAGTCGCTTAACCAACTGAGCCACCCAGGCGCCCCCTATTTGCTTGTTTTTAAAACTATCTTCACCCTTCTTGTTATGGCTCCATTTTATCAAGAAGAAAGTGCCCATCAGGGAGGATGCGATGTATAGATCTGAGAATCTTCAGCGATTGTTGGGGCTGTGAGAGCAGATGAGGGCCTCGAGCCTGTGAATGTAGGGAGAGAGGGACAGGGAGGCCAAGGGGCCCCAGGAAAGTGCCAGGGCCCGGGAGCAAGGCAGATAGAGTAGAAATCACAAATTAGAAGTCACAGGCAGCTTCCTGCCCAGCTGTTCTGTTTGGTCAGCACAGTTTAAAAATAATAGACATGGTGATTTATTCTAAAATATGATTATTTATTCAAAGAATCCCAAAATAGAAAACAGAAAAAAAAAAAAAATCTCCCGGAGTCCTGCCACTTGCTCACAGCATTGACATTTTGTTATTTTTCTTCTAGTTAAAAAAAAACAAAAAACAACAACAACAACAAAAAAACTAATAAGGTGTTTTGTTTTGTTTTTACATAAAGTCCTATTATGGTGTTGAAATGACAGTTTTGAATTCATTCAAAGCCTTGCCTCATTGGGCAGGGTAAACCTTTAACCAAACGTGAGCTGAACCATCTAAAATTGTGAAATGGAGTCAGAACTAACAAGAGGACCCTGTGTTAATTATTCCTGGAAACAGCCCCTCGAAGTCAAGGCCACTGTTCCACAGAGGGAAATGCCACTCTAGGCCTAGTGGTCAAGTATCACTTGGCCTCCGAATTCTCTGTTATCAGTGTATCTTCAAATGTTTTAAAATTCGCAGTGTTGGGGCGCCTGGGTGGCTCAGTCGTTAAGCGTCTGTCTCCAGCTCAGGTCATGATCCCTGGGATCGAGCCCTGCGTCAGGTTCCCCGCTCCGCGGGAAGCCTGCTTCTCCCTCTCCCACTCCCCCTGCTTGTGTTCCCTCTCTCGCTGTGTCTCTCTCTGTCAAATTAATACATAAAATCTTTAAAAAATAATAATAAAAATAAAAAAATAAAATAAAATCAGCAGTAAGTGTCTTAGTTTAGGTTCCCTCAAGAGCTGACCCTGAGACCAGGGTTTGGGTTCAAGTTGTTTATTTGTAAGGTGCTCCAGGAGTGCGGAGCCGAGTGAGGTGAGTCTGGGGGGGAAGAGAGCCCACACAGGATGAGCAGCAGTAGGTTAGCACTCCGGGCAGTGGGGGCTGGAGCACTCTGAGGAGTCTCCAGGAGACTATGTAGAACAGACTTCCCACCGAGGTCCCACTGAGCGGGGAGGAAGCTGGGGTGCCTATTCACCAATGCCTGCCCCTCATTAGCAATAACTTTTGAGGGTAACTCCTCCTATTTTAGGCCTGACCAGCACAAAGACCAGAAAACACCCTCCAGCAGGGAGATACAGGGGCTTGAGGGAGGAAGCCTTTTGTGTAGTGTAAGTGGGACTGCCCACTTACATGGCAGCCATCTGAGCCGAGGAATGGACAGGCCAAGGATAGCATCTCCTTCAGCTGCCTACAAGTAAACAGCAGCAGATTTCTCACAGAACTCTGGCTTTCTGACTTCTCATAAAAACATCAGACAATCTGGGCTCGAATTCCCACAGGGAAGGATAAGCTGCTGTGCCCTTCAGGGGAGAAGTTGCTCTCTTTGCTGCCACAGTCCCCACCACTCCCTGTTGTCTCCTGCCTGAGGCCAACAGTTAGGGGTTTTGTCTGTTTTATTTTCTAACACCCAACCCACTGGATGTTACCTGCCTGGCCCTCCAGGAAGGAGCCCGAGTTTGCTATCCTTTGAGGAGGAGACAGGCCAAGTAGCCTTCAGGTTGGCATTTGGTTTCCTGGGACAAAACCTTTAAATATGAAGTTGTAACAGAAACCTGGAGGCCTCTCTTGACAACCTGCCCAGCTCTCATTATGACATTTAGCCTGTGATTGATATTGTGTGTGTCATCGAGACCTTGGCACTTAATCTCTGGGTCGAATCTATGGAAACCAAACAGAACAGATTTGTCTTCCCCTTCCATTTTGGCTGTGGTCTGGGAAACAGACGCTCTCGGCCTCTCTGAGATTCAGAAATTTGGGAGCCGTGCAGAGAGGGATGCACACAAGCCGCCTTCAGGATTTGGAAAGATTACAGGTCTGTGGTTTCTGGACTGTTCTGTGCTTTGTTCTCTTCCCCCATCAAATCTGCACACTGGAGGATAATAGATCCCAGAGCTCCTTCTGCATGCCAAGCTGCTCTGGGTAGACCGCACCACTTCCTCTTCTGTCTGGAAATCCAGCCGAGGCTTTCAGCACGGGGATGGGGGTGGGGGTGGGGGTGGGGATGGGGATGGCTCCTTCCACAGTGTAATGAAGGAGGAACAGCCTCCGCAAGGGTGAGGTCAGCTTCAGTGATCAAAGGAGGCAGGCAGAGGTTTCAGAACACAATTTACTCCACTGTAATCACCTCTCTAAAGCCTCCTTCAGGGGCAGACAGGGTTGTTTGGGCTGGTTCCCACAACAGAAGTTTCTGGCCATCCCTGGAAACAACTCCTCCCTTTGTGACTGGAAACACCAGCAGGCAGGCCCCACAGCAGAGTTTGGGCCTGAGAACCACAGGAGACTATCTGTCCTACATGGCGCCCATCGCTCACCCTCGCCCCTCCTCCATTAGCCAAAAGACTCAGACCTACCTCATCAGCTCTGGCTGAGTCCTTGTTAGCATAGGCCTTATTCCCCTCCCCCTCAGCCATTCACTCACTCATTCCATCCATTTGCTACCTGTCAGACACTGGGGTTCAAGAAATAAAGCCATCGTCAGGGAGTCCCTGGGTAAGGTCATCCAGCTCTTCCCTCCTCCCAGTCCTGCACCTTATTCTGGGCTAGAGATATGGCCTCTCCTTCAATGAGAAGATAGGAAGTATACTGAACACCTTCTAGCCTTCTCTACCCTTCTCTTGACTCACCAGCTCCTTGACCCTTTAGCCACACTCTTGGGCAATCATTGTCAATCTTCAGGGAGCATCAGACTCACTTGGGAGCTTGTTAACATACACACTCCTAGGCTCTGAGCCGCAGTCCAGGATGTAACCCAGGAATCTTTATTCTAGCAAGTGCCACATGATTCACACCCATTCTTTAGATCACACTTCAAGAGAATCCAGCAAAGGGTCACCTCTGTTGCCGCCACCCCCAACCCAGGATGTTGCAGGAGGAAGTCACAAATCCTGGCTTCCCATAATCCCCAAAGACACACAGCTAGCTAGTGATCCTTTAATTCATCTGCTGTGAACTTGGGAGAATCCAGTTCCTCAGAGCAGGTTCCTTAACTCCTTTTCTTCTTAAAAATTTTTAATGAAAAATGTAAATGACACACAAAGAGAAACAGTGACTACCTTGCAACCATCATCCAACCCCAACCACCACCATCCATGGGCAATCCTCTTACCTACCTTCACCTCTACTCCCCACCCCATACACAAATGTATTGTAATATTTTTCCAAGAATATTATTTTTTTTAAAGATTTTATTTATTCATTTGAAACACAGAGATACAGAGAGAGAGAGCATGAGCAGGGGGAGAAGCAGGCTCCCTGCTGAGCCAGGAGCCCAATGTGGGGCTTGATCCCAGGACCCTGGAATCATGACCTGAGCCGAAGGCAGACGCTTAACCATCTGAGCCACCCAGGCGCCCCTCCAAGAATATTATTTTTGAAGCAAATCCCAAACATTATATCATTTCATCTGTGAATATTTTGATATGTATTTCCAAAAGGTAAGGACCTGTGGTATAATTTAGCTGTCCTTGGAATCTCCTGCAAATTGGTTGTTAGGTCTAGACTCTGAGGACTCTGCTAAGATTCAAGCTTTCCTTTGGTGAGATTCTCATGGCAATGGTGTGTTCTCCCAACAGAAGGTCCGTAATGTCTGATTCTCCCTTCTTGTGTGGTGAACAGAGTTGAATGCCTATATCCAATAGTCCATCAGCTGTTGTAAAATGGGGCTTTCTTCCTTCTTTATTATCTGGAATACTTCTATAAAAGAGCAAATTTCCCTCATCTACAGAGTAGTACAATTTGTATTGTAAAGGAACAATAAATGCTAGATTCTTTCCCTCTACTTACCGGTCTTCAAAATAATGAGCGGGTCCCCTACATCTTCCAACAGTGAATAGCGTTTTAAGTATCATTAAGATTTAAATGTTTGATGTGTTTCAGTCCATTGCAGTTATTTTTATTATTCATGTTCAAATTGTTCCCTTTTGACAAGTGGGAACCTCTCTGAGTTGTGTTCTAAGTCTTTTGACATGATCCTAGTGGTCTTTGAAGCTAGCAAACTTTTTTTTTTTTAAGATTTATTTATTTGAAAGAGAGAGAGAAAAACAGCGTGCAAGTGTGTGGGGGGAGGGGCAGCGGGAGAGGGAGAGAGAGTCCCAAGCAGACTCCTTGCTGAGTGTGGAGCCCGACACAGGGCTCAATCTCACAACCCTGAGATCTCGACCTGAGCAGTAACCTAGAGTTGGAGGAGGCTTAACCGACTGAGCCACCCTACACTAGCAAACTTTTTTTACATTCTTCAAATCCCTGGCATACCCCCCTCACACTGTACCCCCACCCCTATCTCCCAGCAACTATTTCTTTCTCAGAAGACCAAGACCGTGTGTTACAAACATCCTCAATTTACAATTCTCACCTGTAAAATAGAGATAATAATAATAATGCCTACCTTAGAAGGTTGTTAAGAAGATTAAATGAGTTAATAATTGCAAAGCACTTGGAACAGTGCCTGGTGCAAAGTAAGCGCCAGCTAAGTATTTGTTAAATAAATAACATTCCCTCTCCATCACTCACCTCCATGGTTCTCAGTCTTGCTGCCCTTGTCAGTCTCAGAGCGTAACTTCCCCTCGGGCTGGCTGAGTGTAGATGCATCGCTGCCCAATTGCACAGCGAATTCCTTTCCTTGGGGACAATGGAAACTCTTCTCCCGCATTCCATTTGCAGAGCCTGACACGCTCTCCAAGTATGCATTTCAATCTCCAAACACAGCTTTCCAGCTTGGAACATCTCCTCTGACCCCTGGTAGGTTAGCATAACTGCCAACCCCCTCGAGTGAGAGCCGCCAACATTGCCTTCAACTGCCCTAACGTGCCGAGGGACCCTCAGGCAGCCAAGCTTCCTTCCAGCCGAGGGCTCCTGAAGCTCCCAGAACGTGCATGGCTGCTCGGATCAAACAGGCTCTGGATTTACAGGTGCGCCCTTTCCACTGGCCGACAGCTGCCTGCAGGTGTGGAGAATCACAGGGCCTGGAATGGCAGGAACCATGGCCAGAGCCCGCAGATCCCAATCAGATAAAGGAAAAACGAGGCACCAAAGGGGGGCTAAAAGCTAAAAGAAAGGAGGCAAAGGACTGGCAGCCTATAGGGATTTCTGAGGCTTGAAGCCTGTCTTAGGTCTGCTGCAAACCCTCCTCGGCCCATGTCACACTGAAGGAGACTGGAACGTTGTTGCAGCGTTGTATAACGCCATCGTGGCCCTCCTTGGTTACCCCTGCGGCCCGGGGAGAGGAGGGAGCACAGCAGGCCGGCGAAATGCCTGCTGACTCCGAAGGTCAGCTCATCCCCACCTCTTTTTGTAAAGACCATTCCCTACCTCTGTCCCCTGCTAACCCATAATCCTGACCCCCTCATGACCAATTGCAGAAAGGCTCCAAGATGACATCCAGAGAACCAAAGACAAGCCTCCAAAATGCCTACGCGCCTGCCAAGAGGCTGCCGCCGAAGGTGGAGGGAGAGGTAGAAGCGGATGAGTACTGCACTCCCGGAGCCTTCGAGCTGGAGCGTCTCTTCTGGAAGGGCAGTCCTCAGTACACCCATGTCAACGAGGTCTGGCCCCAGCTCTACATCGGTGATGAGTAAGTGTCCAGGCCAAGCCCCACCTCCGGCCTCACCCAGGAGAAGGCAGCCAGCCCCCCTCCCCTCGTCACATCCTTCACCTGCTCTTAGCCAGGAGCTGTTGCTTTTTAGCTTAGTGGTGTTGTGAGCACTCAGTTAGGGCTGCCTTTATCTGCACAGTCTAGGAAACCCAGAGAAGGGGCTTATGCAGCATAGAGGTTTATTGCTCTTTCTTATAAGAGAAGTCCTGAGGAAGGTGAGCTGGGGCTGGCATGGCGACCCCAGGGGCATCAGGGTCTCAGGCTCCTGTGCTCCCTCCCGCCCCACCATCCTTCCTTGAAGTTGTGGCATGGGCCAAGAGTGCTGATAGGGCTCCAGCTACCATCTGTGGGATGGATCCAGGCCACAGAAGCATAAAGAGAAAGGAAGAGCAAAAGGGCATCTTCCCAGAGGGAAGGGTCACCCAAGACCTCCCCGGCCCCTCGCTGCAAGGGAGGCTGGGAAATGGAGCCTTTTTCTTTAGCTGAGGATAATACCAGCAAGAACGAAGTCAGTTCTCAGATTGGTGGCACGTCAACCTGGGTGTTGGGAAGCATGGTAGGCCTGGCAAGGTTGAGGTCATCATCCGCTCCTCTAGATGTTTATAGCCATTTCCCACTCCTCAAACAACTGGGAAACATCTACTGTAAATAATATTAATAATAATAATGATGCCTAGCATTTATTGACTACTATGTTCCAGGCACTGTGCTAAGCATCTGGCATGAATGATCTCATTTTATTTTCACGATAGCCCAATGAAAGAGGACATCTAATTACTCCCACAAGGCACAGGGCAGTTAAGCAACTGGCCCAAGGTCCACAGCTCAGTAGGTGGTAGAGAGCTGGGATTCAAAAGCGCTTCTGCCCAACCCAGAAGCTTTCACCTTAACCAGCACTCCTACTCCTCCCTCCATTCCCCAGGATTCCTACTCAGGTTCCATCTCTCCCTGGAGCTGATGGTGAAGGACCCCTGCATGTGTGACGTTAATAAAATCTTGCAGCTTAAAACCTAGAGATAACTGTCTAGGCATGGGAAATCCCAAGGGCAGCATCTCTTGTCCTTTTTTTTTTCTTAATATTTTTAAATTGAAAAATTACATGCCCTTTTATACTGAATTAAACTAAATAGAGGGTTGTAAAAACAAACTGCATAATTTCGTCTGTCCTCTCTTAATTCTGCCATTGAGTAACCAGTATTAAGCTCACTTGCGTACTTGCATTATTTTATGTACGCTATTGCAAACGTAAGGTAACCTATACACACATATAAAGGGTCTTCATTTCTTTTAAACAATTTTTAGGGGGGAGAAAAGGAATCGTACTATTCTGTACTTTTACTATTCCATAGTAGTGCCATCCTGCAATTTATCCATTCATTTCCCAGCTGTGAACATTAGGGGAACCTCAGTGATGTGTACATGGGACTCTCTGTACTGTTTTCTTTTTTAAAATAATAGCTTATTGAGATACAGCTCACATGCCATAAAATTCACCTTTCTAAAGTGCACAACTCAGTGGCTTTATTACGTTTACCACGTTGTGCAACCAGCACCACTTGTTTGAAAGCATTTTCAAAAAGAAAGAAAGAAAGAAAGAAAGAAAGAAAGAAAGAAAGAAAGAAAGAAA
>NW_023270265.1:3119598-3292416 GCF_011800145.1 Mirounga leonina | reverse complement strand
AAAGAAAGAAAGAAAGAAAGAAAGAAAGAAAGAAAGAAAGAAAGAAAAGAAAGAAAGAAAGAAAGCATTTTCCTCACCTCAAAAGGAAACCACCTCAAAGTTCTCCATTCCCCATCTTCTTACCCACGCAACCACCCATCTGCTTTCTGTTCTATAGATTTACTTATTCTGGGCATTTCATATAAATGGAATCAGAATGTATGACTTTTGTGTCTGGCTTCTTTCACTTAGCATAATGTTTTCAAGGTTCATCCAAGTTGTACCATGTGCCAGTATTTTATTCTTTTTTATTGCCAAATAATCTCTACTATTTTTATACCTTTTCTGTAACTCTAAAATGAGTTCAAAATTTAAAAAAGGTACACATATACTTTGACCCCAGTATCACTTTAAGAAATGTAATTTACCAAAATAAGGGTATCAGTACATAAGGAAACATGCAGAATGATGTGTATTTTATCCCTGAAGTAGCACAAAAAAAAGGGGGGGGGGAGGAATCTGAATCTCTTATCTCTTAGTTATAAAGTATTACATAAATGCAGTAAATATTTGGTTTTCCTATTATACAAGTAATTACATGGTTATTGTATAAATATAGAAGTCTTAGGTTCTCTATTTGTAGTAGGTTAACAAGAGGACCTTCCTCACTGGGTTGTATGGATTAAGTGAGATAGTATATGTAAAATATTAGTGCAGTGCCTAGTACATAGTGAGTGCTCATTAAAGGCTAGCTCTAGTAATAGAGATTAATGTAAGGAAGAAAACTTAAATCTCTCAGAGCTGTCACCAAACCCCATTCTCTGAAGCCACTCCTATTAATATTTCCTCCTAGACTTTCTGTGTATTTTATTTATTTATTTATTTATTATTTTGATTTTAAAACTTGCTTTTATATAGTTGTAACCATACTGATTATTCATTTTATCTTTTTTCCCCACATAGCATCATTCATAAACTTTTTCCTTACTATATACTTCTCATACATTTAATTATAATATAATGCTATATATCAGATAATAATATATCAGGTAGATATAAGGTCATTTATTTAACCACTTCCCTATTGTTGGACTTACCAGTTATTTCCATGTTCTCACCTTCATAAATACTGCAGTGGCCATCTTTATGCATAAAATCTTTTCATATTTAGGATTATTTCCTTAGATCTGACCCTAATAATGGTATAACTGGGGGAAGGAGGATTAAGATTTTAAGACTCACACTGTCTCTGTGTCTTTTTTTTTTTTTTAAGATTTTATTTATTTATTTGACAGAGAGAGAGATAGCGAGAGCAGGAACACAAGCAGGGGGAGTGGGAGAGCGAGAAGCAGGCTTCCTGCCGAGCAGGGAGCCCGATGTGGGACTCGATCCCAGGACCCTGGCATCATGACCTGAGCCGAAGGCAAACGCTTAACGACTGAGCCACCCAGGCGCCCCTCTCTGTGTCTTTATCTATGCTGTTCCCTTTGCCTAAGATGCCCTGCCCTTCACCTCATCTCTGTGTCCAGATTCTATTAGGCCTCTATAATGACCACTCAAATCACTTCTGCCATGGAGCTAGATTTTCCCAAACCCCACAGTGAGAAGTAGAGTTTTTCTCTGTATGTTATATGCTACATTTACATTTCCTACAGCTAATAATAATAACAGCCACATTGTATCATATACATCTTACCATGTACCCTGCCCTGTGCTAGTCAACCCAATGAAGGAGGTTCCATTATTACACTCATTTTACAAATGGGCAAACTAGGGCTCAGAGAGTTCATCCATTTGCTCAGTCAGTCAGTATTTACTAGGCACCTTACTAGGTGCTGTGGGGGATACAAAGAGGAAATTGAGGCTCAGAGAAATTAAGTGATCAGCCCGAGGTCATACCACCAGTAAATGGCGGAATTTATACCTAAACTCAGATCTAGAAAATGTGGTCAATCAGGTAAAGCACTGTTATAGCTGAGGAGAAGGGATGTGTAGAAATGTAACAGGGAACAGAAGGAGAATGGGTAGTGGAGTAGAAGGAGTGTGGGGTTCGAGTCTTGGCTCTGCCAATCACCAATTCTGTGATCTTAGACTATTTGTTTTACCTCTCTTCACCTTCTATGGCAGCAGAGATAGGGCTTATTTCATGGGTGAAGATGAGATGAATTAAAACAAGTAGAGTTTGCTAGGCACATAATAAGTAAATGCTGCTCAGTGTTTGGCAGTATTACGATTCTGAGGAAGCGTCACAGAAGAGGTGAATTCCAAGCATGACTCCGGAAGATGGGTAGGACTTCAACGGAGTTCTGGGCAGAGACCGCAGGATGAAGAAATGAACGGAGGTGAGAATAAGCAGGGTGGTTTGTCTGGAACACAGGGGATAAACGTGGTAGAGCTGCACTCTCAGGAGGTCTAGAACCGAGCCACGTTTGACCACCACGTGGTCAGCTCAGATTTAGCCATGCTGCAGCAACAGGTGACCCCAACAGCTTGGTGGCCTACCACAGCAGTGGGTCATTTCTCATGCACGTGACATGTCCAGGGTGGGCTAGCTCTAACTCTGCTCGACGTACGTGTCCCTCCAGGACTCAGGATCCAGGCTGACAGAGCAGCCCTACCTGGGATAGTGCCTGTCTTCTGGTAGAGAGAAGGGGCATGGAAAATCACAAGCGGACTCAGAAGTGACATGTGCCACTTAATGTCCACATTATTTCAGTGGCCAAAGCAAGTCCAAGCCAAACCCTCATGTTATTAGGGCAGGAAAGTGTAACCTGTCCCTAGGCAGGGGCAGCAACTATTCCAAAGGGTAACGCATAGTCTACCACGGCCACAGTCTACTCCGGGTGTAGCGGCTTTGGGCAGGTCCTTTCACCTCTCTGCGCCTATGGCCTCATCTCGAAAAATGATTACTAAGAGGATCCAGAGAAATACGGAATATAAGAACATTTTGTATAGGCAAATACAAGTATTACCATTATTGTTAGTTAGTGAGAAAGAAACATGGGAAGGTAGGTCAGGGCCAGCTTGTGAAAGGCTGAATGCCGGCCAAGGACTCTTTTCAGGAAGCCACGGAGGGTCTGAACAGGACAGACAAATTCTAGTTAATAGACTGCCAGACAACAGGGTGTGATGCAGTAAGATATGCTCACCTCCTTGACATCTGACTACAATCTTGCTTCCTTCAATCAAGGAAATGTCACTGCTCTTTCAATTCATTCCAGCACCGCCTGGTCGAGCCCCAGAACACACACACACACACACACACACACACGCCCGGTCTGGGCAGGCTCCACAGTCAGTGTGTGTGACCTGCGTACACAGCGGGGGCAGGGGGCTAAAGTCAGCATGGCACGGTGCTTGTCCTCATCCCTGCTCAGGGTCCCTCCCCGACACACTTACAGGGTAAAGAGACTCACAAATGCTTCTTGAGAGAGCAGTTAATTCTGCTGCCAGTGCAACCACATGGAGGTTAAAACCCTGCTGAGAGCCCGCAGGGCTGCCTCTGTTTCTTGGTCTCTTTGTAGGTGTTGCCCAAGGCAGCAGCAAGAAGCTCGCCGCTGGCTCCTCGTGCACGAAGCCTCGGTTTTAATTTGACACTTGCATTTAGGTTGAATTTTTCCTTCCCTTAAAAGCACCGAAGATTTTTGAAAGGCGAGTAGTGAGGCTCTGGAAGTTAGGGTGGTCAGGATCTAAGAGTGAGGATGGATATCCTGGGGTAGCCAGAACCTCTGGCCTAAACCAGTGATGCCTGGGACCAGACTTAGCCTAAGAAGTCTTAGGGGACTTCTGGGGACCAGACTTAGCCTAAGGAAGCAGCTCACTTTTTCTCCTTCCTCTCCCCTCAAGGGCCTCCCTATATGCCCCTCCAGGGCTTCTTTATGGAGAGAGGCAGAATGGCTAAGCCTCTGCTCCAAAGCCACCGTGCCGGGTCAAACACTGGTCTCCACGTGGCCTTGGGCAAGTCACTCGTGCTTTCTGAGATTGTGTTTCTTTACCTATAAGATACGGATCCAGTGAGTTAATACATCTCCCACTCAGCACAGTGAGTGGCACACCCAGTAAGTGTGAACTACAGATCACGCAGGTTCTCGAAATTCAACTCCCAGTGTGAGAAGTAGGCAAAGAACAGTCATTGTGCTCTGCCATGAAGGGTCCTTCTGTGCTGAGGGCAGCCTTGAGACAGAAAACACCCCTGGTCAAATTTCTCCCATGAGATGTTATCACGAACCCAAGGTGTCAGGTTGGAAGGAAGGTGCCTCCTAATGGGGCTTTCTCTGGCTCGTGCACCAACCGCCCCCACAGATACTATCCTGGCCTTTCACGAACCCACGTGGCCTAAGGAGGCAGTGCCACACCAAAACCCTATGGGCCTGTGGATTTCAGAACTTCTAGAGCATTTTCTCAGTCTCAGCTTATTCCCAAGGGATTCACCAAGTGGAGTGCCGGGTGACTCCAAGTCCCCACTGCTTACCAGCCCAGGGTGGGCAGAGTTGACACCACCACTGCGGCCTGGGGAGAAGAAGCTACAGACAGGAGGGAGATCTGGTTAGTGCTGAGTGGCTGGGTCAGTGGAAGGGGCTGGGCCAGGCTAACTGGCCACCGATCAGGTATGCTCACCAGGAAGTCATTCTGGCTGGCTCAAGGCACAGCCACCCTCTCCCCACCCATCTCCCAGAGACTGGTGGGGGGTCTGGGGTAGAGCACAAGGCCTCAAAGGGGATTCAGGGCGCAGAGTTCAAGCCCCCCCGTGAGGGGGCTCATTATGTGTGTCCCTATAGCACAACACTTTCCTGTTCTGGGACTCAGTTTCTTTATTTGTAAAATAAAGGGATGATTCCAAAGGTCCCTTCCAGCTCTAAAATGAAATTCTTGAAGAAATGTGCTCTTAAATAAATTAGGCTTTATTAGGTTCAAGCACATACTTGTTTTATTACTTTCAAGTCATTCAAATTAGATTCAAATTAGGTTAACCAAGTGTTGCCCTCCAGAGAGCCAGGGACTGGCGTCAATGATGAGATAAGAATAATTCATCACCTCTTATCAATCAGCAGTCCCTAAATGGGTACTTCAAAAGTGCTTGAGTATGCTTGAAAGCACTAAGTTTCTGTAATTTAAATATTCTCCCTTTAATCTTATTCACATCTTTCATTTGCTTAGCAAAATCTTTTTTCTTTTTTCTTTTTTTTCCCCCTGCAGTCAGCAGGAGGGGAAATATCCTGGCTACTGCCGAAGTGATTGCAAATTCCCAGGCAGGACAGCCTCCCATAGGCTTGGCTGAAGCAGGAAAATTGAGAAATCGCTCTTCTCCCTCCCCACGTCAGCATCCCTGTGAGCCAACACCACGGTGCTAAGTTGCTCTGCCGCCTGAGCGGCGGGGCTGGTAAGCAGCTCTCCATTTTTATTAGAATACAGTTGCCTCCAAGGTCTGGCTTTTGGGGGTCATCAACAGCCAGCTGCCCTTCCCCATAAAGCCGGACTCCTCCCTGTGGCCATCCCTACTCAGCCTGAGCACGCTTTCAAGTTGCTATCTTGCCCTTTCTGCTTTTCTCCTCCCAGCCAGACCAACAGCCTCAAAAGCAGAGGCATCTCCAGGCCTGGCCTGTAGTCGGGGAGGCTGGAAAGTGAGGTGAAAGCAGATCAGCCGGCTGACACGACCCTCGGCCTATGAAGAGGGCCTCTCACCGTTCGCCCGGACAGCCTCACCCTCTCCCCACCAAAAGAAGGAACTAATTCAGCCTTCAGGCACCAAGCAGAGCTAACCCTTGACCGGCTTCTCCAGGGTGGGCCATGGCTGCTTTAGGATGCAGTGAAAGTACAGCCAAGGTTCACAACTTAACGAGCTGAATGTTAACGGAAAGAACTAGAAAACCTGGATTCTGAACCTCCAAGTACCAAAGGTGACTTGGATACAACCGGGGACTAGTCATGGGCAGAGTGAACTGGGGAGGACCAGGCTGGGCCTTTCCAGCTTCTCAGTGAGAGCCTCAAGCAACATCAACCACTTCTTTCACGCATAGCCAAATGCCTAGTCTAGTTATTTTTTTTTTTTAAAGATTTTATTTATTTATTTGAGACAGAGAGAATGAGAGACAGAGAGCATGAGAGGGAGGAGGGTCAGAGGGAGAAGCAGACTCCCTGCCGAGCAGAGAGCCCGATGCGGGACTCGATCCCGGGACTCCAGGATCATGACCTGAGCCGAAAGCAGTCGCTTAACCAACTGAGCCACCCAGGCGCCCTGCCTAGTCTAGTTATTAATGCAACATCATTTCTCAGTTCCAGGCCTCCCTCCGAATATTCTTTCTCCTCTCAGCCTCCATCCCTGGGGCAGATGATGAAGAGGTTTCTAACAAGAGTTAAAAACGCTGGGGCCACCTTATATCTTTGAGTAGCCAGTGTCTCCCGAGAACTAAGGAAAACATCAATAAAATCATGGCATACGCTTACTTATTAAGTGAGTATCTGACATATTCATTAAGGAAATTTACAAATGAAAAGAAGACAAACTCTCCATAATCCCCTTACCCAGGGATAGCCACCGATAACATTTTGTTGTACATCTTTCTACTGCTTTTCTCCCTTGAATTTTTCTTTTAACCTTTCAAAGAAACTAGAGTATTGCGTCCTTCCCTTTACAAGCATCTTGTAAGGAAAGTGCCGCCAGAGTAATTGGTTCTGTTTAACAGAGAAAGAAAACTGAAGGTCCCAGAGGTTCAGCTGTTCTAGCTCATGCAGCAGTGTGTAAGCTTACACATTGCACCTGTCAGCCCCGTGTGCTCTGAGGGGCCTCAAAAGCAAACAGCTTCATCGTCAGCAAGTAACAAGAACACCCAAGAAACTAGAAAGCCAGGGAATTCCCCTTTCATAGCAGGTGAATTGATGGAGATCAAAAGCTCAAAATGTGCCCACTGTTTTGAAATCTACCTGCAAGGGGTAGGTATGGTGAAGACTCCAAAGGAGAGGGTCCCCATCAGGGTCATGCCCAGGAAATGACGCCCACAAGCGTCAGACACACCAGAAGGAACAGGGTGCCAGATTACAGTCAGGGGCAGGAAATCCGTGGGTCCTCCCAGACACAAGGGTGTGGAGAACCGCCCGATCATTAGCGGCCTTTCTTCAGTGCCCAGTGCAGAATCCTGGCAACGTGGGAGCAGCTGGTTTCCCACCGCAAGGGAGCTTGGGGAGGGCTTGTGTAGATGGAGACATGCGAGTCCCTCCTCCCCTCTGCTCAAGAGCCTACACCTGTGGAAAACGGGCTTTCGAGCAGATGCTGAGGTCTTCGGGCTGGGAGTCCGGAGGGCACCGAGAGGTCTGGAGAAGTGGAATGTCAGGAGTGCTGCCCAAGGAGACTGCTTCACCAAGAGTGCTCTTATTCACAATTCCTCAAGGGTGGTGGGTTGAAACAAGCTTCCTGGAGGAACTTCAGAGGGGCTGGAAGGAGGCTGGGCCAGGCCAGGTAAGGAGGAAGGGAAGGGAGGTCTCTGAATGAGGAAACTGGTCCATGCCAGAAGGAAGTCATTTCCCTGGCCGTCCAATCTAGAGTAAGAATCCAGAGCCAGGCCAGAGGTTTCACAGGGAGAGGAGATAAAGGGAATTGGGCCAAAAACAGAGATATGGCAACGTTCTTCAAAAGTAAACTGCACAAGTCCAACAAACGTGTGAGAAAATGTCCAACCTCATTGTTAAAAGGAATGAAAATGAGCCATCTTTTTTTTGTGCCTATGAAATTAGCAAAGAATAAAAATCAGAAAGTAAAATGAGCAAGCTTTCTGGAGGATAATTTAGTAACACATATCAAACATGTTAAAAATGCTCATACCCATTGACCCAGCAATTCCACTTAAAAAATAAAAAAAAGTATCTCCTAAGAACATAATCAGAAATGTGCCCAAAGAAATCCAGCAAAGTTGTTCATTTATAGTGTTTCTTATAATACCCGCCACTCTCCCTTCAGGAGAGAGATAGAGATAGAGCCAGAGTGAGAGGGAAAGGAGACAAATGTCCAAAAATAGGAGCTGGGTGAGGTAAAATTGAGATTTCTCTACAGAATGGAACAACGTGCAGCTACTGAAGCCTATACGTTGACAGAGGAAGACATTTACAATATATCACCATGTCACAGTTTTTGAAATTTACATATGGTGTCATACCCCAAAACAAATCTCTATATAAAATTTATAAATCTATGCATAGAAAAGCAACTGGGGAATCTTACACCAAAAAGCAAATAGACTTTAGGGGGTAGAAAATTTTTGTGTGTCTGGGGGGGAATATGTTTTTCACATTCTGCACTGAGCATGTGTTATTTTTATAATTAGATGACATATTTTGATGACATATTATTCTTTAAACAAATTGCTTACATTAGGATATTATTATTATTATTATTATTAAATATCCAGAAACTAAGGCTCCTGCGTCACCTAGGTTCTAGAGGTAAATTTCTAAGTTTGTTTTTCTCCGGAGCTTTTCTACTCAGCAGAAGCACATTTCTTAGTCTCTTTCCCACATAACATATCTAAGCGGGCGGCCCTAACATTTAAGAAAACCACAATACAGGGCTAGGGAGCCCCCTCTGACCCATCCCACTCCCAGGAATCGCTGAGCCAGGCATTTGGGTCAGTTGGGGACCTGCCTGCATCACAGCCGCTATGTACCAAGAGTTCTAAGAGTTTCTCTATTTGTAGATCCCCATTCTGCCATGGATACTCTTTTGAGCTCTCAACTGGACTCTGAGTGTCAAGCTAGAGGGAAATCCCCAGAGCGGTATGTAAGGACACCACCTCCCTTGCCTGGCTCAGACCGCCACAGGGCCCCCGAAAACCTGCAGAGGGCCTCAGACATCCACCAGGTCTGATCCTCCCCAGGAGTCCTTTACTTGCCCTCAGACACAGCTAAAACCAGCTCTGTGGGCTGATTGTGAAGGTGTCAGGCAACGAGTCTTGTCACATATCTACCCTGATCCTTGACCCCAACAGCAGTAAAGTGCAAATTGCTATTTATTCAAACTGCCATTTGCTTATGTTGAAACCCAGTTGCTGAACCCAGAGATAACAGTCTTTATGGTGGGGAGGAACTTCCTGTCAAGGACAGTTAATTTTAATTTTTCCACTGAGCTCAACGTCAAAGTGAGGTTGATTGCTACTCAGCAAGATGGGCTGCATTAGTGGAGGCTTTAATTGAGTGCAGATCTATGTCCCAAAAGCAAAATGTTTGTTGTATACATACTTTGGGACAAGAAGAAAAATGAAACAGGTCTTTCTGAGGAAAAATGGAAAGCAGAATGTAGTCCATCCATAGTCAGGATGGCAGCGCCATAGGCCAGCTGGGGGGCTTGGGGGAACCCTCCACCATCCCGTGGCTCAGTTCCAATGGGCTGTCTGCAAATGTTTCGAAAAGCTCGATGCCTGTGTTTGGGTCTCCCTTTCCCAAACACTGGACTCTATCGTGGTTCCTCATGACCAAGAAAAAGCTCCAGGAAAACAGCGAAGATGAGGGGCCCTTGGCCAAGGGGCCATGGCATATGTTTCTTGCTGCAAGGCTCCTTTTGGCCCAAGGTATTGATCAATGTTGGCATTCGATATGGTGCCTCTGTCTACATCCTTTATCAGTGACCTTGAGATAAGCCCTCAGCTGGAGCACGATGCTACCTCTGGCCTCTCACTGTTATGGTTCCAGACCCTTGTCATCTCTTTCCTGAGCTGTAGAACCGGTCTTTGTGCTGTTGAGGGGAGATGTCATCTTAAAACCTAGTTAGGATCACCCCTCCTCAAACACTATCAAAAGCTGTCCTTGAGCCCCCCAGATACAGATCCAAGCACTTCCACGATCCAACCCCACACTCCCTTTCCAGACCTTTCTCTCCTCTCCTCTCACATCCTATGCTCCGGCCAAACCAGCTTACTCCTCCCTGCCCCCTCCCCAGTCCATCAGCAAGTCCTGCTGTGACCCCACCTCCTCCGTCCACCTTCCTCTCTTGGCTGTACAACTCCAACAGCCTCCAACAGAGCTCCCTGCTTCCATTTTTTCCCCCTCTCCAGTCCATGTCCACACATCTCCAGACTGATTGTTTAAAAAGTAAACAATGCTTACCCCTTCCTTAAAACCCTCCGTAGCAGGGGGCGTTCCACCACACTGACAGTAAAATGCAAGCTCTTCCCGATGGCCTACGGGGTCCACCTTGACCCGGCCCTGCCTACCTCTCCCATCTGCTCTTGTACTACTATCCTCCTTGCTACTAGAGCCACGTGTGTTTGCATTCTCTTCTTAGCAC
Organism: Mirounga leonina; assembly: GCF_011800145.1. Classification (NCBI taxonomy): domain Eukaryota; kingdom Metazoa; phylum Chordata; class Mammalia; order Carnivora; family Phocidae; genus Mirounga; species Mirounga leonina. Next base: position 3,282,167 of record NW_023270265.1, on the reverse strand, counting down.
TTGCTGTATCCTCAGCCTGGATGAGACGTTTTTCCTCCTGCTCTGCCCCTGCCTAGCTCCTCACCCCCCAGTCTTAGCTCAAATACTACCTCCCAGCAAGGCCTTCCCCCAACACCTTACCTAAAGCAGGACCACAGCCATTCGGCGCAGCTCATACCGCTGTCTGAAATTATCTTGTTTATTCTTGTGTTGTTTATTTGCTCTCCCCATGAGAATCTATGCTTCCCGCGGGACCTTGACTAACCTGTTCACTGCTGCATCATCAGCACCCAGGACAGTGCCTGGCACACAAGAGATTCTAAATCATTATTTGTGATAAATGATTGATTACAGGAAATAATAAACATTTCCTGAAAGGCCTTCATTATCTCCAGCCTCCACCCCTTGGGCTGTGCTACTTCCTTGCCCTTGCCTCCTTCTTCCCCTCCATCACCAAGTGCTGACATTTGTAGTAAGGCAAACTCAAAGGGCTCTCTCCCCTGAAGGTCTTCCCTGGCCCCTCTAGACATAAATAACTCCTGCTGCTTCTGACAGCCTACCTCTGCCCTATATTCCAAGGCCACCTACTTCAAATGACTTTATTCTTTGTTCCTGGAAATTCTTGCCTAGAAAGATAAGGCTATAAATCAGAAAAATCACAGTTGGCTCCAGGAACTTCCTGAAATCAACTCAAACAATAGACAGCTCAAATACCTGTCTCAGAAAAATGCTTTACCCAACTAGGCAATGATTCACCTATCAAAGCCAGAGTTCTATACTGTGTTCACAACCCCTGTGGACATCAATGTCAAGAATTTTGCCCAATCCCAATCAATTCCTTGCATGGAAACAGCATCTTAAATCATTCATTTGAGTCCCAACCCACCAAACCCTATAACATCTGGAAGGTTCAGAGGAGAGGCCTGCTGTAAAGCTGAGATGAATAGGTTATTCTGGTGGCCTTTTAAGGGATTTAGCAGGTGACAGTGCATAGTGTCTAGTACCAAGTCTTCTTTTTTTTTAAATTAACATATAATGTATTATTTGTTTCAGGGATACAGGTCTGTGATTCATCAGTCTTATACAATTCACCATAGCACATACCCTCCCCAATGTCTATCACCCAGTCACCCCATCCCCACCCCCACTCCAGCAACCCTCAGTTTGTTTCCTGAGATTAAGAGTCTCTTATGGTTTGTCTCCCTCTCTGGTTTCCTCTTGTTTCATTTTTCCCTCCCTTCCCCTATGATCCTCTGCCTTGTTTCTCAAATTCCACATATCAGTGAGATCATATGATAATTGTCTTTCTCTGATTGACTTATTTCGCTTAGCATAATACCTTCTAGTTCTGGGCACTTGGGTGGCTCAGTCGTTAAGCACCTGCCTTCGGCTCATGTCATGATCCCAGGGATGGAGCCCTATGTCGGGCTACCTGCTCAGCGGGAAGCCGGCTTCTCCCTCTCCCACTCCCCCTGCTTGTGTTCCCTCTCTTGCTGTCTTTCTCTGTCAAATAAATAAATAAAAATCTTAAAAAAAAAAAATACCCTCTAGTTCCATCCACATCGCTGCAAATGGCAAGAGTTCATTTTTTTATGACTACATAATATTCCATTGTGTATATATATATATACCACATCTTCTTTATCCATTCATCTGTTGATGGACATCTAGGCTTTTCCCATAGTTTGGCTCTTGTGGACTTTGCTGCTATAAGCATTGGGGTAGCACCATCTCTTCTGTATTTGGTGAATGATGAAAGAGTGAACGGACCAATGACTAGCTCACCTACCCCACCCTTTATTCTCTCCCTTCTCGAAGGGGCAGAACCAGGAACATGCAGCCAAGGGGTCAGTTAGAGCAGGGCTTTGGACGAGGGAAGTCCTTCGTTTCAGTGACTAGACCTTACTTTGGAATTGATGGCAGAAACCCATGGGCAGCCCAGCGTATCCCCCACGCCCAGGCCAAGGCGCCACGCAGCCAACCAGCCTCTCCCCCTGTGCCCAGGGCGACGGCGCTGGACCGCTTCGGGCTGCAGAAGGCGGGCTTCACGCACGTGCTGAACGCGGCTCACGGCCGCTGGAACGTGGACACGGGGCCCGACTACTACCGCGACATGGCCATCGAATACCACGGCGTTGAGGCCGACGACCTGCCCACCTTCGACCTCAGCGTCTTCTTCTACCCAGCAGCCGCTTTCATCGACGCGGCGCTCAGCCGGGACCACAGTAAGAGACCCGCCACCCTTGGTAGTTCGACCCCAACAAACCCGCCTGCGGCCCCGCCCCCGCGCCCCACGAAGGCCCGCCCCTCACCTTGGCTGGAGGCGGGATCTGCGCGCTCTCAAAGCGGGCTCTGCAGGGGTTGCGAGTGATTGAGTTGGGACTGTCTGAGGCCCAGGAGGCCGGGAGCCACACTGAGCGTGCTGCTGGTGGGGTTCGCGCCTTGATTGCCGCTGTGGGGAATCGGGATCGGGGGGGTTCGGAGGAAAGGCCTTCGGCCTGAATCCCAATTCCCTAAGGCTCAGCAGCGATCTTGGAACAGCAGGGACGTCTGGATGCCCTCAAAGCTGGGACTACAGCCCAGACGCCAAATGTGCCTGGGCCCAAACCTAATAGCTAGGGGCTTCGATGCCAGAAAACCTTTGGGGAGCTGACTTGGAGAGACTTCAAAACCTCCTGCCAACCAACTGAGCCCGCAGCCCCCCCATCCTTCCTCCTCCCCCAACACACAGTCTAGTGAGGCCTCTTATAGAAAGCTGACAACCTAACCCTCTAAATGGTGACCTGTATTTGAGAATCTGAGTTTTGCACCCATGATGTCCAAGTTTCCCAAGGTTAATTTTCCATTTTTATTTTATTATTTTTAAAGATTTTATTTATTTATTTGACAGAGACACAGCAAGAGAGGGAACACAAGCAGGAGGAGTGGGAGAGGGAGAAGCAGGCTTCCCGCAGAGCAGAGAGCCCGATGCAGGGCTCGATCCCAGGACCCTGGGATCATGACCTGAGCCAAAGGCAGACACTTAACGACTGAGCCACGGAGGCACCCCTAATTATCCATTTTTAAAATCACAGTGCTAGTCCTTGCACTCAAAATGTAGTTTTAGCTGGTCTAATCCAGGTAAAGGCTAAAAGGCTCTTTTGGAGAGAAGGGCCTGGCTTAGGTCTGCATTGGGGTAAAACAATATGCAGTTATTGCTGCAAGGGGGTGTTTCAGGGACATTTCATAGAGGCCCACATTTCATACTCCCTAATCTGTGCTCTGACTTTAGGCCCACATTTCATACCCCTTTACAGGGCCATCGCATAATTCAGGGTGTCCAGTTACTGAAAGCCTTTCTTGCCACAAGAGGCTGGGATTACGAGGCTCAGTGACCGGCGGACTGACCTGCTTCAGGAACTTGCGGTCTGCAGCTGGGCCCAGGCCAAGTCCCAGACCTTGATGGCCATCCCACAGCGGTCCTGGCCCCACAGCTAGGCACCAACAGTTTGTTTTTATTTTGGTTCAGAAAGCAAGGTCACAGTGAAAAAAAACCTCACAGAGCTGAAGGGCTTCTATTAGGGGAAGCCTTAGTTCAAAGTCATGCTTTTATGAGACTATTTATTGACCATCTTTTGCATTATGCACATTCTGGGTTTCTAAGCAGTATCAAAAAGCAACTGGACTCTGACTCATCAACATGAGATAAAATTTGCCTCAGATTATTTGAAGTTAACTGAAAACATATTTGACAAGAAAAAACAAAAAGCTGCCACAGCCCAATCCTTCGGTTTCTGTTTAATGTACTCTTTTGTCATTACTGTATCTCCAAACTTTCTCTTAATGGAAGGGGTTTGGCAGGCTTTGGAGAAGACAGGGTGGGGTTTCACACCTTACAACTTACTAACAATGTGATTTCGCTAAGCCTTCTTTCTCAATCTGGTGATGAAAATATTTACCTTGGAGGGTTCTAATGAGGATCAGCAGTAACCCACATAGAGCACTTCGCGTGGAACCTGGTGCACAGCGGGTTCTCAGATGTGTTTGATAAAGAGAGGTCGTGCACCATGAAACACATAACCACGCTAGCATGTGTGCATCATAATAATAAAGTTTCCAATCCCAAAAGAAAAAAAAAAAGGAAAAAAGACATTCCAACTTTGAACTAGTAGACTCACATGACAGCTTGTTTTCAGTTCCTGGTACACCATTTTAGAGTCTTCCCCGCTCTGCTGAATTAGGAAAGAATGGGGCTCAAAAGTCATATGTAGGCCTGGGCAGATCACAGAGCGCTGATGAGGAGATGTCAGGCTGGAGTGGGTCCTGACCAGTAGGTCATAGGTGCGAAAACTCCCAGCAAAGAAAAGAAAGGGTCAAGAGAGAAAAGTATATGCTCAGGTCAGAGAATGTGCAGGGGACAGAATCGGTGGGCAGGGCTGTGGGACTAGACCAGTTGTCCGGGTAAGGGGAGCAGGACATGACCCCACGGCCAGGTGGGAGACTGGGGTCCCTTCTCAGCGCCTTTGCACTTGAATATCCTCAAGTCTGCGGCTCAAATCGAAATGCGAACCCCGCAGAACCCGGCAGGGAACGTAAGCAAATAACGCTGGCTCCGTGGAACGCGTGGGCGCTGGGGCGGGCGTGCTCGTAGCGGCGTGGAGAGCCCCAAATAGTCCCCAAAGGGGGCGCTGCTGCTCGGTCTCAGCCAACACGTGACCTGTGAGACTCAGGGCGAATGTGGTCGATCTGATTTTTCAGGAAAAGTCTTCAATCTGGATTTTAATGTGAAATTGCCCAGTTTTTAAGTGTTGGCAACACCTTGAAAATTTCTTAAAATGCTGCAAAGGCCAAACAAAAGAAATCCAGGGGCTGTGTGTTTGTAACCGATGCCGAGTCATCAGGGTAATGAAGTAAAACGCTCATTAGTCAGCGACGGCATCGTCACGGACTCCATCCACTGGGGGGGGGGGGTGCTCAGCCTCCCTGCCACAGGCATGGGCAGCGTGGGGTGTCTAGTCGTTCGTCGGGCGTCTAGGGGACACTACCACGGCATACTGGAGCCAGGCTCCCTCACATGTTCCTTATTACACTCTTGATGTAAGAGATGTTGATGCGCAGTCTGGCCAGAAGGCAAGGCCCCTCTCTCTCTCCCCTCTCTTGTCTTTCCTGTTCTTCCTTGGCTAGTTTCAGCCAAGTGTGCAGTGTTTCCCACTGCTGCCCCTCGCATCCAGTCTTTTTTTTTTTTTTTAAGATTTTATTTATTTATTTGCGAGAGAGAGAATGAGAGAGAGCATGAGAGGGAGGAGGATCAGAGGGAGAAGCAGACTCCCCGCCGAGCAGGAAGCCCGATGCGGGACTCGATCCCGGGACTCCAGGATCATGACCTGAGCCGAAGGCAGTCGCTTAACCAACTGAGCCACCCAGGCTCCCCTCGCATCCAGTCTTGTCTACTCTCGCCGAAAAGCCTTCCTCGTGGGGCTGTAAAGCTGTACCTGTGGCCTGTGCGACCCCCTCCTACCCCTGTCCTACCCTGACCCATTCCTTCCGAAAGAACTCCCTAGACAACGGTGGTCACGCTTGAAAAATCTCAGAAATAAGCCAGTCCAGTGTCCGGCCCTTAGAGCTGGGGAAACAGAGGCCCAGAGAAGCCAAGTGATGTGCCCAGGGTCACAGAGCTAATCAGAGGCCAGCAGGAATGCCTTCTGTCACCCAGGCCTCTCAGAAGAGTCCTTTGCCCTTGTTTTGAACATCTGGTGACTTTCCTGTATAAGAGGTCACCAAAAACCGTGAAAGGTGAGGCACTCCAGCTGGTTATAAGATCTGAAACAACTGAACGTGTCATTCATCAGCGGAGAGAGAAGTACTGACAAGACACTGCCCCGGAAACCCCATTTGGACGGCCTTCACTGCTCCTGGCATGACATCCTCAGAGGTGAAGTCGTGTGGTTTTAATGTGAGAAATCCCGGAGCGGATACTGTGAGGCTCTGGAGATCAGATGTTCGTATCGCCACTCTCCTTTTGTTCTTTTTTTCTTTTTCTTAAACGGGCCATAGCCTGCTTTTAAAGCCATCTTAAAATCTATTGTGGACAAGGCAGGTATGGACAAAGACATGCAGTCCGCTTTCAAGCCGAGCTTGGCTCTCTGGTGCTTCTAAGCTTTAACCAGACCAGGTCTTCAGGGTATTTGAAGGGTCCCCTGCCCCACTGCAGCACACATAGGCCTGCCCCCTGGCCGCTCAAAACACAACACGCACCCTTCTTCTGACGCCTTCCCACAGACCCAGAACTGTTTGGGAGAAGTGTGAGCTCTGCCTTTGCAGGCTGCTGAGGAAGGTAGGTGAGTGAGAGACAGGCAAAGAGCATCCCTCCAAAACCAAGGAAGGAGGTTGCTTATGAGAGTACATACCTGCTGGGGGTGGGATTGAGTTGAGGGTGGGGGTTGGTGGGTAACAGGCTTGGCCTCTATATCTGATCTGAGTGACAGAGGCCTGTCTTTTGGTCACCAGGGAAAATGTGCAACTGGGGAGGAGCAGAGATTCTGCATATGGGTTTTCTTTATAACATTGCGGGAATTCACCTTTTGGTAAAGGCTAAGGGCAATTATTTCATTGAAATCACCGTTGTTGAAACATAGATTGGGACCTATCCGTGCAACATAAAAATCAATTTAGTGGATGCAACCAGCATTTCTTTTAAGAAAATGAATGGGGGGTGCCTGGGTGGCTCAGTCGTTAAGTGTCTGCCTTCGGCTCAGGTCATGATCCCAGGGTCCTGGGATCGAGCCCCACATCGGGCTCCCTGCTCCGCGGAGAGCCTGCTTCTCCCTCTCCCACTCCCCCTGCTTGTGTTCCCTCTCTCGCTGTGTCTCTCTCTGTCAAATACATAAATAAAATCTTAAAAAAAAAAAAAAAAGAAAATGAATGGATTCGAAAAGAATTGAAAATATCAGCATGTATTATTGCCTGTAGTAAAAGTTCGTGTTACCCTGTGGAACTCTTGTCTGTTATACACGCACTTGTGATACCACATGGCATCGAAGAGCCCCGAATCTGCTACCAGGTAGCCTGGGTGGGAATCACAGTCCTGCCACTTCCCAGTTGTGCAAATTGGGCGGATCACTTCTTGGCCCTTCATGTCCTCCGTAAAATGGGGATGATAATTGTATCTACCCCATCCGTGTGTTGTGCCGATTGACTATGTAGTTGGCAGGTTCAGGGGTTGGGGGAGGCTCTGGACATGTAAGCCGCGAACTGTTGTGTGCTGGGGGGGGGCGCAAGGTGAGAGCCACTGAGCTAGGAAATGCCAACCCCGACCCAGCTGCCCTAACCCTGGCTGGTGTCTACCAGAGAGCCTCCCGGCGGCTCCGCCATGGGCCATGCCGGGAGCAGGGCCGACGCAGCCTTCCTTGCCCTTGTCTTCTGAACCCTCCTGGGAGCCTTCTCACCACCCGATGACGGGTCCCAAGGGTGGTGCTTAGCAGAGCCTCAGAGCAGAGAGGGAGCAGCTCCCTGGGGTTGCCGAGACACACCCTTTACCTGAGGGAGACCTACCAAGCTCACGGGGCTGCCAGCATTAATGCTGCTTTTGTAAAACCAAAATTCAGCTCCAGGAGCTTCTGCTGGAGCCGAGCGCGCCCTTCCCTCCCTTCCCCCTTTCTCCTCCAACCCCCTCCATCTCCCTTCGCCCTTTTTCTCCCCTCCCCTCCTCCCACTTAACAGACTTCAGGCTCCCAAAAGACTTAATGAACTACAGCTTTCGTCTGTTTCAAGCATTTAGTCATGACAGAAAGAATTACCCTTTTTGCCAGGAGAGGAAGAAACGCTTTAAGTTATCAGCAGAGCTGGCAAGAGGCCAGGCAGCCTCTGGAACAGTCTGTGAGGATTAGGATGCCAGAGGTATGTTCCAGTCCGGGAGCATAGTCATGCCACGCAAGAGCCAGGGCCAGCCTCCCCCAGACCCGACCCAGCAATAAAGAAGCCGGCCCTGCTTCTTGCCTTCCTTTCTAGCCCATGTGCACAAGGAAAAAGTGGTGTAGTCACATTCTTGTAGCTCAGCAACATGGCGGGTGGATTGAGGGCCCCCTGGTTAGCTTGTGGGGATTCATGAAAACGAATCGTGATCAAATGAACAGTTCCTTATGAAGCACCTCTCTGTGGCAGCAATGTGTGTGTGGAGAAACCAAAATGGAGTCCTTACTGCCGGGCAAGGTGTGCAGGCCTCGCCAGCAGGGGGCGGGGAGAGAGAAACCCTGGGCCTGGTGGTCGGGGCCTCTTGGATTCCTCACGCTGCCTGGGCTGCTGACCATCACCATTGTCCTGGGCATGGTCCCTGGGCACAGGTGAGGGGGTGAGGGTGAGAAGGACACGAGGGGGCCACACCCGTGCAGAAATGTTCTTTAGCAAGCAGTTCTCCCATCCTGCTGATGTTCCACAAGCCCAGTGATGTCCCTAAGTCTTCCTGGTCATCCTTCTGAGCTTCAGGCCCGAGACTGAGGAATAGAGACATGCCTGGGGTCACAAGTCACACGGCTCAAACTGCCCCAGCCGAGCTATCCCACAACGACAGGAGAGGGCAGCCACTGGGATGGCAGTGGTGGGGACAGGCGGAGAGCTTAATCTTACTACTTTCTCTGTCCGCAGAGCCCAGAGGCCGGTGGGCGGCACACAGAAAGGTCTCGATAACGAGGTGCTTTAAACTATTTCCGGCACCTGCTTTTTGGGTGACCTCTGGTATGGCATTTCACCACTCTGAGCCCGTTTCCCATCTGTAAAACAGGGATGATGATAATGAAGCTGGAAGGTTCTGTGAAGGATAAGGTGAGATCAAGCACATGGATGTACCATGTGAGCTCTAGAGCAGACCTGAAGGATGCATAAGCTGTTTCCCATTTGTGGCTTCTCAGCTGGGCCCAGCTGACGCCATGGTAGTGTCCAAAGGGAGACTTTTTGTTTGCGGAGATTCTTCTAGATCTCTGGTTCTCAAACTTCTTAGTCTCAGAACCCTTTGACACTCTTAAAAAAGTATTGAAGTCTTCAAGGAGCTTTTGTTTGTGTAGGTTATATTTATCAATATTTACCCTGTTAGGAATAAAAACTGAAAACCTTAAAAATATTTGTTTAAAATTTAAAAACCCCTTGCATGTTAAAATAATAACATGCTTGGGGCGCCTGGGTGGCTCAGTTGGTTGGGCGACTGCCTTCGGCTCAGGTCATGATCCTGGAGTCCCTGGATCGAGTCCCGCATCGGGCTCCCTGCTCGGCGGGGAGTCTGCTTCTCCCTCTGACCTTTCTCCCTCTCATGCTCTCTGTCTCTCATTCTCTCTCTCAAATAAATAAATAAAATCTTTAAAAAAAAAAAAAAGCATTAAAAAAATAATAACATGCTTTTGTGAAAAAAAGTATTTTCTAAAAGAAAGCTAGGGAGAAGAGCGGCATTATTTTACATTGTTTGCAAATCTCTTCAGTGTTAGGCCTATTAGAATTCAGTTGGGTTCTCATATTAGCTTCTGCATCAGTCTGTTGCGATATGTTGTTTTGGTTGAAGTATATGAAGAAAATCCAGCCTCATTCAGATATGTAGTTGGAGAAAGGAGGGTTATTTTTATTTTTATTTTTTTAGGGAGAGTTATTTTAATAGCCTTTTCAGATAATTGTGGATATTCTTCTTTAATAGTACACTAGAACTTGACAAGTAATCTTTTTATAAAGGCTAGCTGTGTTGTGGCATCTGAAACCATATCCCGAAACTTCACAGATCTTCTGTTATATGGAAATCCATTGGTCTGTCTTGCACTTTGAATGGATTTTTTTACCCATGCATGATTTCGTGATATCCCACTTTGGTCCTTTGGAAAATATTGGTTCCCTAAGTTATGTTGATCTTCCAATTGTTGACCCTTTTCATGGTACATTATTGAAAGAACGCATTGTTTGCCCGGAATGGCCAGCAATCCCTGTACCGACGGATGAAAGATGACTCCAAACTTTGCCGTGACAGAGAGGAGAAGGCAAGGGGGTCAACACTCAGAGACGAAGACCCTTTGCTCTTCTTTGCTCCCGCTTTTATTGGTCCTTCAGGAGAATCACAAATCCTTATGTTTCTCAAGCACGTGATGTGTGACAAGGAGTCTTACTGAAACTGGGAGGGTTTACAGGAAAGATAAGATATGCTAATCTGCGTGTGCTACTAAACATAGCCTAAGGGACAATGCACACGTCTCTTAGATCACAGGGCGGCTGTTTGGGCTAAGAGAGATTCGGGGAAGGCAACTCCCCACGGCATTCCTCCGGCAGAGTGGGTCACCGGGCCCCGGCATTCCAAAGGCCTACGCCCTTCTCCGAAACCCTCCCTGCCCTCAGTGGCCTCCATGTTACATTTTAGCAAGCCGGGTATTATGGCTGATTTCATGCTCTACATTAACCCCAACAATTGTTAATATCACCACCAACCTTAACAGAAAAACCTAAAAGTACTGGGAAACGGTCAACCTCACAGTAATAGATACAAGTTTTCAAAAATTCTAATATTTTTGCTCAAAAGCTTGCATTTTATCCCTGGCAACAAATACCATTGGTTGTTTTCTTTGAAATGAGAGGCTTACTTTGTTCACTTCTGAGACAGGGTCTGCCAAATACCCAAGTGTGAATTATCCTGGTTTTTCTGTCATTTGTTCTTTTAAGTAAAAACAGTGTTTCATGAACAGTGGCTAATTCAGCTTGCAACTCAATCTCCCGAGGAGATAACCATCTCACTTTGGTACTCAGTCCAAGTGCTTTATGTGTTCGTACCATTTCATCACACAGAATATTAAGTAGAAGTGTAACCAAAGGCTGAAATTTGATAAAATTCATTTTTACTGCTTCATCAAGGATAGTCTTAAGGGAACTTAGCATTTCTTCGCGCCGGAGAGTGCGTGGTGGCGAAGAATGCCATGATGACTAGTACAGTTTGGTGCCTCTTCTCCCCACTGCATTTCAGGCAAGATCCTGGTTCACTGTGTCATGGGCCGCAGCCGGTCGGCAACCCTGGTCCTGGCCTACCTGATGATTCACAAGAACATGACCGTGGTGGACGCCATTCGACAAGTGGCCAAGAACCGCTGTGTCCTGCCCAACCGGGGCTTTCTGAAGCAGCTCCGGGAACTGGACAAGCAGCTGGTGGAGCAGAGGCGACAGGCCCAGCGCAGTGACAACAGTGAGAAGGCTGGTGAGAAGGAACCGTAGGGCCCCTCACAGGGCACGCAGAGACACTCAGGAATGGAGAGGGAAGGCCGAAATCACCCTGCCCTGGGATTTGGGACAGTGAACCCAAAGCTTGATTTCCGTCCCGTCTTAAACTTGCCAGGTGTGTGCTGACGAACAGGGAGGATTCAAAGCTGTCTCCTGGATGAGCACTTGGCTTCACAGCGGAAGGAGGCAGGCAGCCTTCTCAAGCAGAATTGCTTACAGATGAACACACAGTTCTGCACCAAGGCACCTGTATTTTTTTAATTTTTATTTTTTCATCTGGTAAGATGGAAGCAGAAAAGGACTGGAAAATGTGTAGGCATCGTGCAGTGATTAAATGTTTTGGCTTTGTCTGAAAGTCATATTTTTTTTTTTTTTTAAGATTTTATTTATTTGTCAGAGAGAGCACAAGCAGGGTGAGGGGCAGAGGGAGAAGCAGACTCCCCGCTGAGCAAGGAGCCCGATGCGGGACTCGATCCCAGGACCCTGAGATCATGACCTGAGCCAAAGGCAGACACTTCACCGACTGAGCCACCCAGGAGTCCCTGAAAGTCATATTCTTAAAAAATAATTTTAAATTTTTTTTTTTTTTTAAGTGCAGGAAAGCGCCCCGGAGAATTGTGTTATGGGAGAGTTTGCACAGCTTATTAGCGGGTCCCCTCTCTGGGGCATCCATACTTCCTCACCACCTCCTGCATCTTCTTTTCCATGGAATCCCCAGGCTTGGGTCAGCCCCCTCCCCCGTAGATGCTGCTCTTTGCGAAGTGCAGAGAGCAGCTCATTTGTTAGGGCTGGGGTCGGTGTCCTGAGTCCCTGTTCAGAGGCCTTGTGTTCTTCCCCCTTCCTCAGGAGCCAGGGCTCTTCAGAATCTTAGCCAGAGCTGCCACTACCCAGAAAAGTTCCATGAATTGTGGAGAAGAGTGTGACTTTACAATTTTGGAAAAAAGAAGGAGGATACTACTTGGAGAAGCTCCTTTCATTTTGATTCTAGTCAAAGCAACACAAGCTTGTTTTCAGTCACACCAGAAAGTATTTGCAAACGTGTTTGCTGTTTAACGGGAGAACAAGGCAGTCAGGTGAGCTCAGGTGTGGAATTTCCCCGCCCCTGAGAGCTAAGCCAGGCACCAGGAGTGTGTGATTTTCATTCTTGAGGAGAAAACAGCAGGAGGCACCAAGCAGGTAGATGGCTTCTGGAACCAGGAACTCTAAACTAGACAAAACCCACAGAGAGATGCCGATGGAGATGCCAGAGGTCAAGGACCAGAAAGGACCAAGGTCAGTTCCTCATAATGACTCAGATTTCAGTGTGAGGGGAGCCGGTCACAGGCTCTTGGGAAAGAGGTACAGACCAAAAGGGGCTCTAGGGTCACAGAGGTGCCTACCTCGGCTTTCCTGTCACAGGATCCCAATAACCCACCCAAAACTCATTTATCTCCTATGTCTCATCTATTCCTAGTCCAGAGAGAAATTAGTATTTCCATCTTAATGAAATATTGTATTTAATACATGATGAAAATACTTACATTTAGTGAATCCATTATGTAGGAAGGATGTAATGCTGGTGTTCTCTTGAGCTTCTCCACACCTTCCTACATGCTCCCACCTCTTTGTGGGGCTATGAGTCCTACTGAGGACAGCAGAAGCAGAGAACTTTAAGATTGGAGTACTGGTCTCTTCAAGATGGCTCCCGGGCGCCAGAGGTAGGAGAAAGTAGTTAACAGAAATTTTTGCAAAAGCATTTCAAGTCTTCAGAGGTAAATTATTTGGTCAACAAGTCTTCATTGAGAACCTACCACATGCCCAAAACTGGGTTAGGAAGTCAAAAGTAAAAACAAACAGCATGTAGTGATCAGGTACCAAAGCGAAGAACAGTTGGGGACGGGGCCAAGACCTCTCTGAGGAGATGGGGTGAGCAGAGACTTGAAGGATCACACCTTCCAAAGGCGGAGGGATCATTTGAGGCTGAGGAACGGAACAGCAGGTGAAGGCCCTAGGGTGACAAAGAGGTGTGTTTTTGAGGAACTGCCCCTCAGTGAAGCTGGAGTTCGTGGGTGAGAAGGGCAGGGGAAGGAGAGGATTAAAGAAACCAGATTTTATTTCAAGTGCAGAAAAAAACCCACTGAATGGTAACAAGCAGGGGAATGGTATGATCTATGTCTTAAGGCAATCACTCCCGCTGAAGGATGGAGAATGGTTTGCTCGGAGTTAAGAAGGGAGGCAAGAAGACCAGTCAGGAGGCTGTTAGAACTGTGGATAGGAAGAGGAAGGTGGCCTGACTGAGACAGAGCCAGGGGCCTAGTCCTCAAGATTCGTTTGGAATTATCCCGGAGAATCAACAGAACCTGCTGAGAGGCGAGAGAAAAATGAAAGATACTGATTCGGTTTCTTGCCTGAATACGGAGATGGGGTTGACTAGGGCAGAAATGGGAGGGGGCTGGAGATCACCAGTTACATCACGTCTGTAAGACCTACAAAGGTGTCTTTCGATGTCATTTGGTCTTGAATCTAGAGGGAGCTTAGAGGAACGTTCACAACTGGAGATATAATTCTGGGTGTTATCTGTATAGAGGTGGTGTTTGAGCTCATCGTAGTACAAGGTGAGATGAGAAAAGAGAGGAAGCCGCAGGCCTGAGCACTTCAACATCCATGTTTAGAGCTGGGCCTGGGTGGCAGAGGGAGATCCAGGAACGGGGACAGAGAAGGGAGAAGGAAAACCAGGAGCGTGGGATCACGGACGCCTGGGCACAAAGAAATGGAAGGTACTCTTGAGTTTTGACTGTAGACCGCTGGAGACAATGCTTGCTTGTCAACAAAGTAAACTATATTTGTATAGCACTAACCGGTTCCTATAGCATCATGGACTTGTTGGCTAAGCCTTTAATCAGAGATGACAACTTACGGCCTTTTCACAAAGTCAAGTGTTGTGGAAGAGCTGCCGTTTAAACTGGGTTTGTTTCAGCTCACAAAGTTGAGCTGAGTGAGTTTGGGCAATCACGTTGGCTTCTGGGAGCCGTCTCCCCACCTGCACGCTGGGGACAACCACCCCATCTTCTGCACAGGGTGGGGGTGTGCACCCCGTGGAAGGGCTGTTTGTGGAAGTTTGGTAACAATATTGAGTCTATTTCTAAAACAATGTCGGCAAGGAAGGCCAATGCCTTCACGCCCGGGTGGGCACCGCTTGAGCTATTCAAAGTTAACGGTCGACAGCGGATGACCACTGGAGACTCTTACAAGGTAAATCAAAGAACACATTACTGGGCTTAAAAAACGTGGCTTGGGCACCTGGGTGGCTCAGTTGGTTAAGCGACTGCCTTCGGCTCAGGCTCAGGTCATGATCCTGGAGTCCCGGGATCGAGTCCCGCATCGGGCTCCCTGCTCGGCGGGGAGCCTGCTTCTGCCTCTGACCCTCCCCCCTCATGTGCTCTCTCTCTCTCATTCTCTGTCTCAAATAAATAAAAAACAAAAAACAAAAAACGTGGCTTGTTAATGAATCTCAACCTAATGGTGACTCCATGTCAGTCCCGACGAATCCAGGTTCCTGTTTTCTAGGATCCTTGGCAGCACATTTAGGCCTGAGCGGCTTTCTGTAGTGAGAGTGGGTAAGTGGGGAGGCGCGTGCAGGGTGTTCTGAGGCCACCTCAGATGAGCAGTTTCTCTCCTCCCCACCAACGTTGGAGATCGGGCCGGCAGAGAGGGTCCTGTACCTGGCTATGCTGCAGTCGCTTGGGAGCCTGTGACACGGAGATCCTAGTACTGTTCTTAGATGCTGGTCTGGCAGGTCTGGGGCAGTGACCAGAACTTGCCCATGCGCTCCGCGGAGGTACTGTGAGGCAGGCCTGGGTGCGGAGTCAAGCATTTATTTCTAGGCTTGTAGCTTGCATAGGAAAATGTTTCAACAGTCAGAACTTTCTCTGAATGCCATAAAATGTAAACAATGACTTTTTGTGTGGGGGTGACAGAACCCCAGTTTCACCACAAACCGTAGGTGATTATTAGCAAGCCACTGCGAAAGGGAAAACACAGGGGAATCTCATCCCCAAAGAACCTCAACACAAGAGGAAAGAGACTATATTATGTGAAGGTTTCAAGTTGGGGCCTGTGGAAGCTTCCAGATCAGCTTGTTAGCAGGCCCCCACTCCAGTTCCCGGGCTCAGGCAGCCTCTTGCTGACGGGTGCACACACTAGGCTGCTAAGATTCTAGGCAGCAGTTGATTCACAGGAGTGGCACGCCATCACCTCCTGCTCTGGAGGTGGATTGGTTTGCTTTCGGGCCAGCACAGCACCTGGAAGTCTTCTTCCCTTTGTGACAACAGCCCTTGCAGAAGCCTCTTCTTGTAAGCGCTCCCTCAGCCACTAGAGATCTCCCCCCACTGACTGCATCTGAAGAAGGAAAGGACCAAAAGACAAGGTCTTGCCACTAAACCCAGAAGGCTTTGTAACTGTGACAGAAACATAGGAAGGGTGAGAGCACAAGGCAAAACACCAGCAGGCATCCTCCCTCTGCAGGGGCCTGCGATTCCAGGGTGTATGCACTAGCCTGCCTTCTCTGTTTTATTCTTTTACTTGAACTTTGTGTCCATGATCTACAAAACATTTGTGTTGAACCACTGATGGAAAAGCAACGCTTTCCCTCAGAGAGGTCTGAAGGAAGTGGCGGGGGAGTTGTAAGCACCCACATTTAGACACGTTGAGAGCTTAGCGGGCCGGTTTCACGTGGGTGCCAAGTCAAGCATTTATTTTTATGCTTGTAGCTTGAATAATAAAATGTTTGAACAGACAGAACTTTGAATGCCATAAAATAATGTTTATAAACAATGACTTTTTTTTTTGTCTAAAGAAAACAATCACTCATTCACAACAGAGCAAAACTTTCACACTTTTTTTTTTTTTTTGAGAAAATGATTTTTCAAATATACAATCCCAAATTGGGTGCTTTTTGGGTATTAACTTTTATAAAAATGAAGTTTACTACCACTGTGCTAAGACCCTGAGGGGTGTTTATGCACACTGCACTAATGAGGCAAATGGATATTTGGGCAGGATACCTTTGCAAATGAAGATCAAAGTCAAAAAGAAAAAAACAAATTCACTTTATTTTAAAGACAATGATTGGCATACAGAAGGTATGCACCAGCATAAAATAAACTTTCATGAAAAGCATTAAAATCCATTATAAATTAATTTATTAAATAGGTATTTGGTATATGTGATGGTTTTATTAGATATTACTCTTATTTATTGCCAACCCCCTCCCCCAAAGTCAAAACAAATCAGAAAATCTCATAACTCCAATTTACACTAAATAATTTATTTTCCCAAAATGTGTATGTGTTCTGAGATGTGACACATGATACAGTTCAATTGGTCATTCTCTATCAATCATAATATGACAGGACACAAGAGGCTAAAAATGGCTCATCATAATTTATTTTATGTTAAAATGTACAGCTTTTTTTTGTTTGTTTTTTTTTTCTTTTTTTTTGAAGTGACTGACTAAAAAGAGAACAGATAAATACAAGAGTGTCGCTGGCTCCTATTTTATACAAGGATTACGCCTCTCCTGCTTGGCCCTTACAGTCACCCTGTACAGGTACAAAGGCTACAAAAAAGGAAGCAATATAAACAGACACAAATAACTTTTTTGCTTTTTTACATGCGGTTTGTAAGCTTAGTTTGAGCTATTCACAAGCTACTTCTCTATTTTTCCTTAAAAAATAACTCCAATATTTTATAAAGATAGAAAAATCTACAGATGGAATGAAAATGTAAAGTTAGAGGCATTTCCATAAAATAGCAACTTTACACCAAATTCACTATTTTTTTTAAATCCTGCCAAGTATTTGGACATATATGAAATGTTTCAAAACCTGACAGATAAACACTGAGATATGCTTCATTCAATAAACAGAAGTCTGCATTTATAAAACAGAAAGCTGCCTTTTTTCCCCAAAGAAATCTGTCACCAAAATGGAAAAGGGTCTCAACTTTACACCAAACATTTAGCAATAAAACCCTTTTTGACTAACCAAATGGGAATAGCTTTTATAGCTCTTTACAGTTTTATAATTAACAAAAATATAGTTTTTTTTTTTAAACCCTCAAATCAGGGCACCCTAATCAAGGCAAAAAACTTAAGAAATGGCTTACTGTTAGCACAACACTTGTACAGTACTACAAAATGCACTGTCACTAACAAAGACATTAGCGGCATGCTGGAGTGTCACCTTGAACAAAATATACAATAACTGAAATGCTAAAGGCATTTACATGGAGTGGACAGGGGGGAAAAAAAAGTTCTAGGTTCCGCATTAAAACAGGTGATTTGGTGGGGGCGGGGCTTGATATCCACATCATTTAATGGAAGCAGGCACAGCGAGCGGCTGCCTTCAAACTGTAGTCCAGAGAGGCCTTCCTTTGCAGAGAACTTCATATAAAAGTAACAGAAACAAAGGTACCAAAAAAGAAAAAGGAAAAAAAGAAAAACAACTTGTATAAGGCTTTCTGCTGCATACAGCTTTTTTTTTTTTTTTTTTAAATAAATGGTGCCAACAAATGTTTTTGCATTCACACCAATTGCTGGTTTTGAAATCGTACTCTTCGAAGGTATTTGTGCAGATTCAATCCAATAGTGATGCCCGGGGCGGGGGGAGGGGATCTCATGACTTGCCCCTGTTGCCTACCTTCTCATGTAGGACCCGTTGAGAGACTGTTTGGACATGCCCGTGTTCATGTAGCCGTGGTGTCCGGGGGCCGTGTACATCATGTTACCGTGGGGCGGGGTCTGCATCGGCTGCTGGGCGTATGGCTGGGTTCCCATCATGCCCATCTGCATCTGCATAGGGTATTGGGGTGTTTGATTCATGTAGCCATGATTGCTGTGATAGCCACTGTTCATCATGGGCTGGGACATGCTGTACCCATTCATGGCATTGAGAGTATTCATGTTCATGTTCACGGAGTTGACATTGTAGGCTGGGGCTGGCATCAGGTTCACGCTCATGTTCATGCCCCTCTGCATCGTTAAAGTCCGTGCGGGACCCTGCATGGCTACAGTCTGGGAGCGCCCATAGATTTGCGACTGATGGGTGGCAGCGGCTGGTGACAGAGATGCCGATTTGGTTCTCATGGAGACGTGGCCCTTGCTGGCGATCTGGGTTTGCAGTCTTTGGCTGTGGGAGATGCCAATATTTGATGCGGCCATGTTCCGTTGCAGAAGAGGCGGTGGCAGATTCATCGGAGGAGGAGTCAGGTTGGGGGGTGGGGTCATGGTAGCTTGTGCTTGGGGTCCCCCAGGGACGGAGTGCGGAGACTGAGACAGCTGAACAAGCCCTGTGTTACTTAATGGTGTGGACAGAGAGGCACTGTTTGCATAGGAAGTTACAGCAGCGGAATGGCTGTAAGGCAATGAATGATCAATAAGTGTATTAGTTAACTGCTGTAGTTTGGCAAGGCTGAAGGTGGCTGATGGCTGTGGGTAATGCCCAGCCCCAAAATCACTTTGCCCCATTCGTTCATATAAGCCAAGGTTGGCGTTGCCAGCGTCGGGGAGCTCGGCCAGCTGCATCGGCGGGCTGAAGTTGGCAGCCATGCTGCACTGAGCCAGCTGCTGGCCACTGCTCGGAGGCCGCTCCACGACACAGCCTTGAGGAGACTTGACACCGCAGGTCGGGGGTGAGCTGATGCTGGTCTGCTGCAGCAGGCTGCAGCTGCCACTGATGTTGGACATCTGCTGGGTGACGGCACAGCTGCTCTGTGTCAGACTGCTAGAGGTGAGGCTGCTGTAGGAGCAGCTGTTCTGCGAAGAGCCGTTTCCGCAAATGCTGCCGCCCATAGTAGAATCATAGCTACTTGGGTTTTCGTAGTTCTCGGTTGTGCTCTCAATACTGCCCAGGTCACTAAATCCGCTGTCCACGACTTGCTGTGAGTGGTCAGACACTGACGGGACATCCATCATTGGACTGGTCTCCATGTTCTGCAAAGACGGCACCGAGATGGCACTTTGATCCGGGCTGATTTGGGCATAGCTGTTTTCCAGGGCAGGGACGCTTGGGCTGTTGACAGAACGTACTGACTGGCCAGGATGGGAATGGACGGAGGAAACGGGGCTACTGTGGTCTGACTGCTGGCAATCGTCCAGGGCGGTGGCGATCTGTGGACTTTGGTCTGCATGGGTGTAGTTCTGTAGGCTTCTACAGGCCTCTTGAGTCTCGGCGCAATCCTGAAAAGTATCGTCCTGTTCACTGTTCTCCTGGGTCAAGGACTGAACTGCCTGAACGGTCTCGGAGTCAATTTCCATGGTTGCAGTATTTCTCTCTTTGAACTCAGCATCCACTTCTTCACTGTTCTTTTGGTCCTGCTTCTGGGCCTCTTTTCCTGGGGATTCCTCATCAGATTCAGGTGCAGCTTCAGTGTCTCCAGCAAGCTCCTTAGGTTCGCTGTTACAAGCAGCTGCAAGGTCAACGCCACAGTCCATTAAGACCTCTGAGTTTGAATGACTAGGCCGGACACTAAGGTCTAAAAAAGCCTCCTGGTTTTCTAGTACTTCTTTGAAGGCTTCTCTTGGGCGTTCTTCCTTCTCTGCTTCTGTACACTCCATGTGACTGTCATCTTCATCATCTGCATCGTGACCCTCATTGTGAGATGGCTCTTCATCCTCTTCCTCCTCCTCTTCATGATCATCCAAGGGAACAGGGTCTTCTTTGTCCATGCAGACTTCTGGTTCTTCTTTTTCCTGACTTTTAGCACCACCTGGGTCTTTTTCTACATTTTCTTCTTCTTCCTCCTCCTCTTCCTCCTCCTCCTCTTCTTCCTCCTCCTCCTCTTCGTCGTCTTCTTCCTCCTCTTCTTCCTCCTCCTCAGGTTTGATTAGATCATCTTCTGGTTTTTCACCCGGCGATTTATTTGGACTTATAGGTGCACATGTTTCATCCCTTCTGTTTTCGTCCCGAGGCAGCAGGGGCTCCACGGTTTCCTTGACCTCTTCCTCAATCCTGGTGGGAGTGGGGCTGGTTTTGTCTTCCGGAGTCTCCTTCTGTTCTTCTACTGTTATCTGGTCATCAGGTTCCATGGGTGTCTCTGGTGGGGTGTACAAGTTCAGTTTAAATCCAGTTTTCCTCTCTTTGTTTGGCCTCCACTTAGATAGACCACGTTTTGTTCCTTTTGGCCATACTTGTTTGCACTTTAGAGGTTCAGGATTGTCTCTACTGCCGTCTTTCAAGTTATCTGTATCATCATCCATATTGTCTTAGCGAGGAGACAGAAACAGGAGGAAGAAAAACAAAGTCTTAGAAAGCATCACCTTGAACAACTTGAATTCATTCTTCTAAATTAATTAGTATCACTGCTTTTGATTTCAAGAGTTGATGATAAAGACACAATCAAAACTAACATAGAATCATATTGTGCTATAAACCAAGTAAATAACCTAGGTTTGGGAAAATAATGTGTTTCAAATAGTCCCTCCCTCCCTCCTCCTCCCCTTCCAACAGAAAGTTGTGCTTTTTATAGAAAGCACATGGATGCGGACAGCTATAATAAACTGCTTTGAGTTTAACAAATAAGACATTCTCTGATGTAAAAGCCCAGAATTCCACAATGTAAAAAAAAAAAAAAAAAAAAAGTCGAACATGTCCAAATTAGAAAACTACAGGGGAAAGGGGGTTAACAGTAGCTCATCTCCAAAGCACCACTGTCCTGGAGAAATGAACAGACGCCTAACTCACGTATCTATCCTGAGAGAGTGACCTTCCGTTTGTGGACATTTACTACATTTAAATGATCTCAGATGACACTATTTACTTTGATCTGAAATTTTCCGTGGTATAAAAACAAACTGTGCACCTCTGAAACAAATGAAGAAATACCTAAATATCCCCAATACAAATGCATCTGTACTAGAGGATCATCATTTTTGCACGACACAAACTATAATGTATTTATCATGAAATGATTGAATAGTTAAACTCTAGGTATTCTTTTGATCACTAATTCTGTCCACACTGTATTTAGGATCAATTTGTTGCTCGAGTGTAAGGTTTGAACACTGCAGTAAATAAGAAAAAAGCCATAATGTTCACATTCATTTTAACTTGGCTAATCTCATTTCTCCTGTACCTTTCTGCACATATGAATATAAACAGATTTGTAAATACATTTATCTAAATATAAGCAAGCAAATAAATATATGAATAAATACAAATATAAAACACCTAAGTCTTCATGAGATCTTTAGAAAGAAAGTTAGAAAGCTCACACTGACCTCCTGGAGGTCAATGTAAAGGAAAAGCTTTACAAAGAAAAACAGCCTTATTACAAACATTACTGTGGAGAACAGACATAAGATCTCACATTCAATGTGGAACAGAGATCCTTTCTGCCAGAATGGAGTGATTTCTAATCTAATCAGTACAGAACAGGGTAAGCTCTTAGTTCACTTATGTAATAAAAGGATTACACATAAACTTACCTGCAAATATTACATTCAAACTGGCTAGCTGAGAAAACATAGGTGAGGTAGACTGATTCCTTCAGAAGTACAAAGTACAATACCCAATTAATAGTCACTCCAAAGTGTCCAAATGGTTTTATTTCTAGTCACATGGGCAGATAAAAGCCATGCCAATGCCCCTGGATTCCACACGCTACTGGACCTACCAGCTTTTGTAGGAGCACCTCTCTAAATCAGAAGATGAGTTTTCTGGTAATTACGGAGATCCTGAAAGGAATCAGGTTAATATGGCCACTTAGAATTTTAAAGGCAAACTGCCCAGAGTGGAGAATAAAGGTCGTGATGATTCCTTTACAGGCTCCTGAGAAGAAGTGGAAATAAGTCTCAATGTCTACACACAAAAAATGGTATCTTGCTGCAGCTTGTTGTTGCTGTTTGTTTGTTTAAAGAAACTAAAGAACAGGGGCGTGTGGGTGACTCAGTCAGTTGGGCACCCGACTCTTGGTTTTGGCTCAGGTCATGATCTCATGGGTCGTGAGATAGAGTCCCGCATGGCACTCACTGGGGAGTGTGCTTGAAAGATTCTTTCCCTCTGCTCCTCCCCACCCCTCAAATAAATAAATAAATCTTAAAAAAAAAGAAACTAAAAAACAAGGCTTGGATTCTTTATACCCAGGATAAGATGTCATTCTCTCAGCAAACTACTGCATATAGCAATAGTATTGCAGTTAATTATGAAAGTCAGGAAGATGCTTGCTCATGCCCTTAAAATTGTGACTTTTCTTTTCTTTTTTTTTTTTTAAAGATTTTATTTTTTAAGTAATCTCTACACCAAACATGGGACTAGAACTCACAACCAAGAGTCACATGCTCCACCCACTGGGCCAGGCGCCCCAAACCGTGGCTTCTCAAAAGCAAGAGACACCTGTAGTTCCCAAAGAAATGAGATGGCCTGTTTCTAGATTAGCAGGGATACTAGAATAAGTTTTTTATATAGAGTCATTTCAGCTACAGAAAGGAGAGACTGTCCACAGATCCTTACGATTCAGCTGGGAACTCAAGAATCCAAGCCAAAAGGCAAGGAATGGTTGCTTTTAAACAGGGCAGCAAAGACAATTCATTGGTGTTAGGTTTGTTTTTTTTAAAGAGGATGGCGTGGGGTGTCCCTGCCAACAGCAAACTGTAAAATAGTAACTTAAAAGGAAGGACAATTTCCTGATTTCCACATTATTCTATATTATCAAAGCTAATACTGATGGTGTGGCTAAGTTTAAATGATTCTTGATAATAAAGTATCCTAAGACACCACTAATTATAAGCTGCCTCATCGATTTCCTAAATTTATTTTTCAGGAAGAAAGAAACTACAGCATTAGATGCTTACATTGACAGGAATAAAAATCCTGACTCTGGAAATATTAAGTGTGAAAAAAAGTACCTATGAGAATCAAGGAGATGCAGTGTGTTTCTTATTGAGACTTCAGAATTTTTGAGGATTAGCCAATTTCTGGAAAGTCAGATGAACCCACCTAGAGGAATGTTCTGGCCTTAGAGGTTGTTTAAAATAAAATCCAATTCCAGGAAGAAGGGATAGAACCTTTTACGAATGAGAGAGGACAGATGAGCACTTATTCCTGGTGGGTCAACACAACCCCCGAGCTGCCTCTGGGCGGTCATGCAAGAGACATGCACAAGGATGAGATTTTTATCATCCCTCCACTTACTTCTACAAGGGTCAGCATTCTTAAAACAATGATTGTCTTTTTCTTCGTCTTCCTCTGTTTGTCTTTTCTTCCCAGGCTGATGTTGGAAGGCTTTTCTTAGGACTGGCTTCCCGCCGTCTTCCTCTACTTCAATCTCACAGGTAGGCTCCAGGTGCGGCATCGGTCTTTCTTCGTCTGAGTTGTCAAAGGGCTCGTTCAGGACTTCCGTCGTCTCAGAAATGGTCTCAGTTGTTACGCTGCTGTTGATCCTCCTGCGTTTACGACCCCTTTTCTTCTTTAGCACAAAAGGCCTCTGAAATTAATTCCGAACATAATACATAAGAGCTCATGAGAAATTAAATGGTTGAGTCGATAGGCAGCAACCACGTACCGAAGGCCTGTCTGAGAATCTTACACGTAGAGACTTCTGTAATGCCTTTGTACTTCACCTTCCATCTGATGTTTAACATCCCTGTCGGGCTCTAACTACACAGGCAAGTGTTTTCCAAATAAAGCAACTGTTTACTCAAGAAGATGCTCTGAGAGGGAACATCGCCTCAGCTTAACTGTAGATTTTAAAAGCCAAGGTTTGCTTTTCTAGAATACATTTTCCAGTGGTACTTGCAGACTTCAATATCCTGTACATCATTGCTATTCGGTCATCATGGACACAGATGTTTGCATAAATGTTGCAATAATCGACCCGCCACTGGGTCACTCATTTAATACTTGATAACTGTTCACGGAGCACCTGCTATATGCAAGGCGCTGTAGGAGATTTGATGGTGTTCCCCATTTCACAGGACTTCAGAACGATGAAAAGGGAAAGAGGATGGGGTACTAGAAGAATTATTCTGTTTAAAATGTTGAGAGAGTCATGTATTGATGACTGCACAGATGTCAGCAACTGATTAATTCTATAAAATATTATAGAAGGCCTAAGGCCTCTAAAGAATGAAAGGACATGTGAAATCTGTCTTAAATATTTATACGATAGGAACTTTTTTTTTCTAACTGCACCACAGGCTGGCACAGATGACTCTCCATAATAGCAATTATAAAACACTTTTGCCCAAGCAAAAGAGTATTTAATGAAACCAAATTAAAATACAGGAATAACATATTTGCTGCTAAAATGTAATCTGTCAATAATGGGTCTGAAAAATTATTTAAAATACATTGCAAAGAAGGTTCAATATACTTGGTTAAAACTCAAACTCTAAACTGTATCCAAGAATTACTGTTGGCTCGCATTAACTCTCTCAACGTTCACATATAAACCTGATAATCATATTCTGTAATTTGACATTTATGGTTATTAACACCCCCCCCAGTCGGCCTGCCCTCCCTAATCCACTAGAATTTACCCAAGCATGAGTACAGCCAATATAAAGACCTGGTTTTCTCCAGATTGAATCCATTTATATGATGGGAATCCATCTCATGCCTTGGATAATTCTGGTTTTTGATGTTTTTAAAAAATACCTGAATACATTTTCCTTGTAAGAAATCAAAAGATGACTCCCAAGCCTGAAGTTTACTTTTATGGGATGTTCTTTTCTACCCCCTCACCACGCTGCCCTTCCACTAACAACAGACTACCAAGCTGGGAGTTAGAACAGCAGGTTCTTGGACAGCAGTGCACAGGATGACTTTGGGGCAGAGCCTCAGCTTGCGTCATTTCTGTAAGTCTTGGCTATACTAACAATAGCTGGCCCCTCACTATGTCACAGATACTGAAGACAAAGATATCAGATCTGGGTTGAATAAAATTACCCAAGGACAAAATCAATTTTTTACTTTCTGCACAAGGTGTATCTAGAGAGACCACCAGGCTATGAGCGATTTCAGCAATGGGACTTGGATGCAAATGCAAAGTATCAGCATCAACACGGAGAGCCTGAGTGCCTTCACAATTCTATGCCGGGAACAAGAAAAAGAGACAGTTATCAGGAGCGCTGGGCTTGGAGTCGGAGTACTCATCTGGTTCTGGTTCTGGCTCCACCTCTAAGGAGTTGTGTGACCTTGGACAAGTCTCCTAGCCTCTTAAGGCCTTCGTGTTTTCATCAAAATGCACTGAACGGTGGTGTGAGTGCTCTCCAGGGCCCTTTTCTGCTCCCATTGCCTGACTTACTCTGGTCCCACAAACCAGCAGGTGGCAGTAACTACTAGACGAGGAAGCCCGCCTGTCCCTGTTTTCCGGTCCCAGCACTAACAAACCTCAAAAAGTAAACACAATCATGACTGTAAGATAAACGATTATGATATATGATCAGGAGGACTGAATACAAATAAACTACGTCTAAAGAATAGAGAGTGAAACAAATACTAATAGATTGTTTGCAATGACAAGATTTGATTGAAACGGACTCAGACTGCAAATCTAAACAGACACATACCTTTCTCTTTATGGCAACTGATTGTGGTTTAGTCAATCTTGGAGGAGAACTCTGTATATTTTCTTCCTCCTCCTCCTCCTCCTCTTCCTCCTCCTCCTCCTCCTCTTCTTCCTCCTCCTCCTCCTCCTCTTCACTGCTATCTTTAGACAGCTCCATCAGCTGCCCCCGCTCCCCTGCCACTGGCCGGCTCTCCGGGGAATGCAAATATTTATTTTTCGATTGTACTTTTGCAGGTGATTGCCTACTGTTCGCTCTAGAGGACAGGATTTCTTGCTCCTCCTTTTCCCAGCAGCTAGCTTGTTCCATTAGCCGCTCAGCCTAAGTTGGGGGGGGGGGGGGGAGATAAAAATGGTGGGCCAGTGAAAGGGCAGTTAAGCCAGAGCCTCTAAGGATCAAAGGCAAGGACCTCTTAAGTCGTTTCTGATCAGGACAGTCAGCCAGCCAAGCAACATTCCAGCTGCATCATCTCAGGACTCTCTTGCATCAGTTAGGATAACAAATCAAAGAAGATTGGGTTTCATGGGATATTTAGCAGTATTAATGATGCAGCGAATTGATTTGAGTCCTTTATCACTACATTACATGCTCACTGGCATGGAGCACTTTAAGCAAGTTCATAAACACAAAGAATCGATTGACACTGCAGCCTTGGAGCTCAGCACCAAATGTGATCTGATTACATGCTGTCAGTAGTGAAAAATGCTGCTTTGTGATCAATGATAAATGTTTCATTTTTCATACTCAATTCAATAAAATTATCATGTCTTACCATGCGACCTCAGTTAGGATAAATTAGTGCCATATCATTTCACAAGCTCTCTCTATATAACCAAGCCTTTGACAACGATGGTAATGACCTTCTTAGCTTAAGAATGCTGCAAGATTGAAGTCCCACAACTTAGGTAGATGAAGCCAATCATTACCTCTTTCTCAGCTTCTCGCTCTTCTTCAGAAACTGCAGCATTAGAAATTAAAATTGGGGTCCACCTTAGACTTTCTGGATCAAGCTCATTGGTCCGGGAACAGGTTTTCAGCTTTTCCATGTGGCCCAGTATCAACTTTTCCCTTCTAATGATGACAAATCTGTAATGTGATGAGGCAGAACAAACTGCAATCAAAAGCTGAAATTTCATTTCGCCTTCACACATTGACAAATGCTAGCACTATTACCCAGGGTACGATTGATGAGAAAGCTCATCAATGAAAAGGTATAGCAAATTGAAATCTGACCAGCAAAAAAGTATCATTTCCTGTTTTCTATTTAGGAGAAAGGTTTTGATAATACCTTTTATCAATCTCTTATCTTAAACTGGAATGTATCCCCCTAACACCAGGCACCCTTCCTAGTGTAAGATGCTTGAGAGGCAGCCAGTGACGCGCAGGCATTGGTACTCACCTGCCATCCCGTTTGTCAATCATATGGAGGTGCTGCAGGGTGGTGGCGATGTCATGTGGGCACATGCCCGTAGCTCTGCTGATGGCCTTGATGCTGATGTGCTTCTCTTGGTGGTGGTAGAGATATTCTAAGATGACGCTCTTCCAGTAGGCCAGATAGGAGAGACGGCCCAGATCAGAGAGTGGCTTTTCAGGAGACCCTGCTTGGCCTTCTCTTCTAGAAAGCAAATAGCCTAGGGCAGAAAAAGCCAAAGTCAACCTCACTGTGGTGTTTTCAGACATTGGAATGGGGGCCACTCGGAAATAACATAAGTAGCAATAAGATAAAAACAGCACATCAGACTTTATGTATGCGGTCTCTTTCCCAGTTACAGTGATTTGATCTCCATGAAGTTTATGCTTCTGAACCTTTCATGGTAGCACTCTAAGTCAATTCACATAGCTAGTGGCAGCATTCCAAATATACATCATGGCATATTTCACAGAGCTAAGGTTGAAGACGTTACTTCTGATAAATTTCAACATCCAAGTTTCTCACCAGCTTTAGATTCTTTCAAAAAACGAAATGTCAGGCACTTACTCAGAAATCCTGTCGAGGGACCACCCCAAACATTAATGGGCAAGTTGTTTTCCACAGGAAGGACCTAATGACCCTTTGACAGCTGGGTCTTAATAAAAGAGAAGGGTCTCTGTTGACTCAGATTCTATATTGCTTGTTACATTTAACTAGTCGGCTGATCTGAAGCTTTGTTTTAGGACTAATAAAAGAATGTCTTTTAAGTCAACTGCTGCAACTCACATCAGCTCCACTAGCTCTATTTTCACCTCTTTCATGTAAATTAATTTATAATCCAACCCCAGAACGTTGCTTCTACGAATAAAACAACCTCCTTAAAACAAACTGTTTCTTCGTGTATAGTCAGAAAATCCCTGAGCATGGTTAAGCTTTTGAATGTGCATCCTACAGCATTACGGTGAAGGTTCCTTGGCAAAAGGACTTTAAAATGATTTAAAACTTTAAATCTATTTGAAGGTAATTAATGAAAGCTGGCGGCTGTCTTGGTAATTAAGAGCCACTTACGGAGTAAAGAAATGCTACAAACTAATAACGTCTACCTTGCTCTAATTATCGATTTCAATAGCCTCACCTTCATGAACTTCCTAAATTTAAACAAACATCAACCACATGCAGTAGGTGGCAGCAATTACAAAATCATGCTGCTCTGTAAACCACCCAAATCTTCAGCAGTTTTCTTCTTTATCTACATTTCCAAAATGGCTGCATTCTCAAGAATTTTCTCAATTTTGGATTTTTTCTTAGAAGGAGAAATCATGCTTCTGATGCATTTTCCTGCCTCTCAAAATTACTGCAGATAATGCAGAAATAGAGAACAAGAAATCCAACCTGACCCTAGAAGGGTGTAACCACAGCATTTTGCATTTTGACAGTTTTAATCTGAATGTCATTATAAAGAATAAGCACATATTTAACTTTACGCTCTCCTGAAGTCTTTTGACTTATTTGTCTCTCTAACTCATGTTTAAGTGTAATGTAGTTGATTGAATGCAAACCAGCACCACAAAAATTTTACAGTCAAACCGCTGTCGACACGTCATTCAGCTGCATACTGAGGCTCTCAAGAGCAGGGTGTCAGGAATGCTAACAGTGATGACCATGGTGCTCAATCCAGCCCAGATCATGCCCTGTCAGTTTGGAGAAGAGCTCTCTGTCACTCAAGTACAAAGGGTGCCCAGACCTCACGACACGGATAATTGGCACGTCCGTCACCTGCCTCCTAAGTGCTTGGTACATGCTGAGAAATTTACTCAGTTGGCTGGAGGACCCAGCTCTGTCCCTGTGTTGGGGGGGAGAGGACCACAGTATCCAGGCTATGGAACTATCCCCCTTGTGACCATGAGATCCCACAATTAAAAGTCCCCTGCAGTGACTGTGAAATTCCCTCGTCCCTCACTGGTTCTTATCTGAACCCCACAGTTAGGGATGGAAAGCCCCACCCCCACAGCCCAGCAGAAAGATTTCTATACAACCGCGGTCAGAAGGCAGCAGGTGCCCTTCCTACCTTCTATTCTCCGCTACTAGGAGCAACCTTACCCAGGAAGCACATGGACTTCTTTGTTCTGTCTTCTCTTCCCTCAATCCCTACCCCGGGCTCAGCCAGAATCCCCCCAAAACATATTTTACATTACACAGCTGTTCCTATTTTCACACCCTGGGGCAGTACAAACACACCTTTATCGGGGCCTCAGCTTAAACTGGTCAGGCCACTGGAACGCTCAGGCAGCCTAGGGTCTGTGGGGAGCGTTTAAGCATAAACTTCTCAGCACCTGCAATTCCCACCACGGTAGGTGGTGGTCTCCTGGGACAACCCCTTGGAGACAGTGTGCAGTGTGTGACTGACACTCCTGGAGCCCTGGGTGGGCTGGGGAGGCGGCGGCAGGGCACCAAGCCGCACTGAGCATGCGTACACTGAGCCCGTTGAGCCCACTGGACTTTGACAGCAAGCACCTCCACACCACACCAGTGAAGGCTACAGAGCAGGAAGGCTACCAACATCTGACAGCAAGTGATACCCTCCTGCATGCTGGGGAGAAAAAGTGCAAACCAAAACTCCAACCAGAAAACATCAAGCAGGTCTCCAGGGATGCTGTGCGCCAACATTTCAGACCACACAGTGCCACTGTCTAAAGGCATCACTGCATTGCCTGAAGTTAGTTTTTCCTTCTCTGACTCATGAGACCCCCAAGGAGCTTATCCCAATGGAAGGAACTTGAACTTAAGCTGAAAGCCATTTAAAAGTCCACAGTCTCCTCCTGAAGGGGACATTTTAAAATTAAATGGAATCCATTTCCACAATCAAAATGACCAGAGGTTAATTTCTTTGATTCCTTACTACTTAAGTGAAATCACTTGTAATATGTTAAAATGTATAGCTTAGAAGACAAAGTTGTCATGTCTATTCTACTCCACTGGTGCACTAGGCAGGAGGCACTTTCCTTCAAAAAAGCTATAGCTGGTAGCACTTCACTATTCTGACCTTTGTTTTATTTTTTAAAAAAGATTTTATTTATTTGAGAGAGGGAAAGACAGACAGTGAATGAGAGGGGCAGGGAGAGAGAACCTGAAGCAGACTCCGCACTGAGCACAGAGCCCGACGTGGGGCTCGATCCCACAACCTCAAGATCATGACCTGAGCCGAAACCAAGAGTCGATGCTTAACCGACTGAGACACCCAGGCGCCCCCTACTCTGACCTTTGTAACATGGAATGATTTAAATAATGAATTTCTTGCTATCTTTTGTTTCCTTCTCCTTTTTCTAGGCTCCTCAAATCATAACTACTACACAGCCAATTGACAGAATAATTTTTGGTAAGAACATTTAGGTTATTGAGTAATTACAGCGATGTGGTGGTTTAATGTTACAGCTCTTACATGTAACTTACCAAAAAGATTCCAAGTAATTATCTAAGATGCAGGGAAATAAAAAGCACTTAACTTGGAAGCCAGTGTATTATCCTGAAGATCTGAAGCAAGTACAATACACCCCTAGTGAATAGATTCCCACAGTGCTTGAACACCTTTCCTTAACTGAGGATACTTTCAATCAGAAAACTTGAACTATCCCTGGGGGGACCTGGTTGTTCAGGCTAAAAACAAAGTGGTGTTTGGAGGACAAATCCCAGTAGCTGCAGTATAATTAATTGCTGGTGAAATTATTCCCTTTAAATTGTCTGTGAGCCAGAGGTGCTGGTGAACAGCACTTATTCTGTGATCAGGAGACTTGTAATTGGAAATTGATTGGCCTGTAAGCCCCTCACCCACATCAACTATCTTCATACTATTGAAAGCTGGCTTTCTCTTTTGCTTTACTGGAACGACTTATCCAAAGGAGGATGAGGTCTGAGTCTCAGTTTATGGACCACACACTTAATTTAAAAGATTACCAAAGTATTTGTTTAAGGGGAAAGTTAAGAAAAGCAGCATTTCTAAACTGTACTGACTGCATAGGACCCAAATTTACCTCACTTCCGTAAAGGCTGACCTACTTGTAGTAAGAGAATCAATCCTCACATTAACTAGCCCTGATCCCTTGTGTTTGAAATGGTTAACTCCATTCTAGTGAGAGGAAAAAAAGTGGTAGAAAGTTGCCTTTGTGTAGACAGATCTATTAGGATAAGGAGGGAACTATCTAGACAAGGTCAAGATTTGTTTTTACAGACCTAAATTCCCAAATTAATTGAGCTCTCAGCGTATTAAGTGCAAGGTTAACCCTTGTTTAATATGAAACATTCCTTCCTTTTGAACTAGTAATATTTCAAAATTGTAGACTGGACCAGAAGTGGAATAATGTTAATGGATAAGGATTTCCCCCCACAAAGGCAGCCACCCCTCATTTTGCACACCTTCATCTTCTACCATCTGGAACCAAACCATACGAACTTCCTCAAATACAAAGTGTGAACTTTGGCAAGCGACTCCCAATTCCCATCTGTCTGGATTATATGAGTCTGGGGTTACTAGCTGCTTTTAGGGGAAGATAATCTTCAAGGATTACACACCCTTCATCAGACACCTGTTTAGCTCAGCAAACCTTGCTGAAAGGTTCGTATCACTAGACAGCACTGGGTTTGCAAGCCTGGGAACTGACACCAGGCCAGGGATTTATGGCAGCTCTTGAGCAGAGGAAATCCGATGGCTCTAACCATGTATCTCGTGACTAGGGACGGAAATTCACTGGTCTGTGCTCATCTGTTACTGGTTTCTGGGGTTAAGCAGCTCTGTGAACAAGTGGATGAATGGCGTGGTATCAGTTTAAATAGTGATAAATGAACCTGACAGGCTATTTATGTCTCCTTGCTGAAATCTTGTGGTGATTTTGCTGTTAGTAAGGAAGGACGCTGAACCTTAGTCTTCCTACTGTTTTCAGAGAACCGGAGTGTTCCAAATAACCCGTGACCTGCCAGATTTCTTACTACTTTCCATTTATTAAAAGATATAGATGCATCCATAGCAAAAATGGAAATTTTGAATTTTTGAATTATTTTATACTTTAAGAGATTGGTTTTGAAAATGGGAATGTGACATCTCTCCCATAATTCTATGGGCTTGAAATAATTATAAAACAATTCGAATAAATACTGCTTGACTTTTCTATAGACTTCTCTACTTCCTACTGACCAGTGGTTTTCAAAGACTGGCCTCCCAGACTGGCAGTATCAGCATCACCTGGTTAACTTGTTAGAACTGCAAATTCTCAGACCTACGAACCAGAAACACTGGGGGCAGGACTCAGCACTTCTGCTTTAAGAAGTCCTCCGGGTGATTCTGATGCACACAAATTTGAGGACAGCAGCTATAAACTCTGCTATGGAGCTGCTGCTTTTGATGAGGATGTGAAAACCACCTTTTGCAGGAGGAGAGCCAGTGGGACTAAAGAATCTCGATGGGCAAGGACACCTCACCCAGCAACTCGGTGGTAGAGAACTAGGGACAGGAATCTCTAAAGCCCCACCAGGCAGAAATTTAGCAAGAGGTAATTGATTTGCTAAGTGGCTTTGTCCATCTGTACTTCTCAACCTTCATTGTGCAAATGGGCTCTGAATCGGTCGGTAGGTCGGGGTGGGGCCTGAGATTCTTCGTTTCTAACAAGTTCCTATGCTATGGAACTTGGGCCACACTTGAAATGCAAGGGTTTATATATTAAATCAATCATTCTCAAGGTTTTTGGTCTCGAGACCTCTTTACATTTAAAAAGTTATTTAAGGGCACCTGGGTGGCTCAGTCGTTAAGCGTCTGCCTTCGGCTCGGGTCATGATCCCAGTCTCCTGGGATCAAGCCCCGCATCCGGCTCCCTGCTCCGCGAGAAGCTTGCTTCTCCTTCTCCCACTCCCCCTGCTTGTGTTCCTGCTTTTGCTCTCTCTCTCTCTCTCTCTCTCAAATAAATAAATAAAATCTTAAAAAAAAATTTTTTTTAATTAAGAGCTTCTGTTCATAAGAGTTATACCTATTAATTTTATAGAGAAATTTGACAAATACTTATTAATTCATTAAGAACCAATAAACCCATTACATGTTAACTTTTTTTATGAAAAAAATTTTATCTTTCAAAATACAAAAAAAAAAAATAGCGAGGAGAGTGGCAGTTTTGCATTTTTTGCAAATCTCTTCACTGTTTGGCTTGAGAAAAAAGCTGGATTCTCATACCTGCTTTGGTATTTAATCTGCTGTGATATCACAGGTCATGAAATTACTTGAAAACTCCAATGTACACTCGTAAGAGTGAAAAGGACAAGTAGCATCTTAGCATTACTTTGAAAATAGTTATGACCTTGCGGACTCCCTAAAAGGGCCTTAGGGGTCCCGTGGAGTCCCTGGATCATACTTTGAGACCACCTGCATTAAATAAAAAATGACAAGAATTTTTTAAAAGTTGGGCAACAAGGTCACAGGTATTTTAAAACAATATGGCATTTATTTAACACAGTATGACAGGTCATACAGGGACTACAGGTTGCGTAAGAGCAAGGGTGCTAAAACCAGACCGCCCGGAATGGAATCCAGGGCCCACTAGGTACCGACCATGTGACGCTGGCTGAGCAAATTATTTAACCTCTCTGTGCCTCAGATCCCTCATCCATAAAACTTGTTGGAGAATAATCATACGTATCTCTTAGGGATGTCGTAAGAATTAAATGGATAATACAAAGCATGCAGAACCGTGCTTGGCATGTTACTGAAATGCTACATGTTAGCTACTACCATTAGTCAACGTACTGAAGGAATGAAATCTCAAGGGGATCGTTTGGGTGACCAGATATACTTAACGTAGGGCAAAGAAGGAAAACGTGGAAGAAAATGTGGACAGAAGGAAAAAGACAGACTGCTCTACAGAATCAGACTGAGAAGAGCTACCTCTCTTCTCCTACTTCTGCCTTAGGCACCTGAAAATCATTCCATTTACTCCAATGCCTCAGACAGAAGTTCTCCTCTCCCTAACCCCCAAGCTAACCACCCAAATATAAATTTAATTAAAGAAAGAAGCCATGAAAAAGCCCCCAACATATTCTGCCTCAGGAATGATCATAAGAAATTGGCGACTAC
Organism: Mirounga leonina; assembly: GCF_011800145.1. Lineage (NCBI taxonomy): Eukaryota > Metazoa > Chordata > Mammalia > Carnivora > Phocidae > Mirounga > Mirounga leonina. The sequence goes on along the minus strand of NW_023270265.1, from coordinate 3,247,919 downwards.
AGTACACAGCAAGCACAGTTCTGAGCTCCCCAAATTCCCTTTGGCCCTTAAGTCCTTAACTTAAAGGACTATCCTCAGACAACAGCAAGGATGTCAAACCACAATAACAATGACTGCTTGAGGGCGTCAGAGGAACCCAGAGACAGTCCCCAGACAGAGGAAACAAAGACCCAAATGTCCGAGAAGACCCAAGTCTGTCCCTGGGAAAAAGGTCTGAGCCAGTGAAACCCAGAGAAAGGAGACAGTGGGTCTTTGGGGGTAGGAAGGCTGGCTGCTCTGGGTCACATACCAGACTGTCTCTATCTGAGCCCCCTTCTCACAAGCTCCTCAGCATACTGCTCCGGATGCTGAGCTCTGGCTCAATTATGCACAGGCAACAGTGGGCTTTCTTACTGAACCCGACACCCGCCTCCTTCCTGGCCAGGTCCACTCGGGAGAGGAATGATGCTCCTTTAACAGCCTTCAGTGGAAGAGCGTGTGGTAGGGGCATGACCCCCGTGCTGCTGTGTTTGCGAAAAAACCTACAGACCATGCTGGAACTTACCAGAAGAGCTCCACAATTCTGTAACTGGGCGTGAAGGAGGTGGTCATTCTGTGTCTCAGTCACCCGCGGAACATATGAACTCACCTATTATATGAACTCACAAATAGGGCATCAGGCAGCAGGAAAGGCGACGCGCCTCCCTCTGAGGAGGGTGAACACCTGTGAACGAGCTCCTGAGCTGGGGATGACCAGGGCCAGAGACAGACCTCTGTGAGATAGTCACAGGCCAAAAGTGAGTCAATAACTGATAATCTACTTCACTGAGAATGTCTCTAGTTCTCCTTTCTTTATCCTCTCGTCCAGCTCAATGCTTCTCAACCCTGGCTGGACACTGGATTCATTCAGGAGCTTTTAAATTAAAACTACACACGTCTGTACCCTACCCAACCTCAACTCATGCTTATCTCGGGCCAAACTGGTCATAGATGAATTACGGGTTATATTAAGCAAAGGGTCCTGAGGACGAGTCCATGGCCAGAATGTTAAACAAGGGTGCAACACGGGTCCCACATCTCCACGACCGACCCCCCAAAGGGCTGTGGCAGTAGCAGAAGTGCCCGATGAGAAATCCAAGTAGAAGGGGAATCCTGGAGGAAAAGGAGGCATCTAAGAGTTGAGGCTAAAGGAAGGAGATTGTCACTTGGCAACGAGAGCTCTGGGACAGACTTCACAGGAGTTTTCTTTCTTTAGACGCCTAACTGAGGGATATTTGTTTACGTATGGCATGTCACCACACCAGCAAGGTTCTGGTCTTTTATGTAGAACATAATTTTTCTTTCTAAGAAGATGATCATATATGAAATAGATTCAGCCTCTCAATTTCTTCGTTATGAAAACGAGGCACCTCTGACAAAGGTTAAAATGGTCATGGAGCAAGAGATCTCACTCTCACTCCCAAACGAAATCATTTGGGGAAGGATTTTCAAAAATCCTTTTAAATATAACTGGGAAGTAACCACATTCTTCATGAAGCCCATTGCTTATTACAAATCTAACTTGAAGCTCTGATCCATCACCCGGAGGCACCTCTATTAGGTAATGATAAAGCACTAGGACCATGGCCTTTGAACTGACAGAAATTAGACGTGGCAAAATAATGCCTTTTCTCTTTGACCTTTTTTGATTTTCCACAGTTCAAATCACTTTTAAACCCTAGCAAGTTTTAGGAAAAACAAATTTCCAAACACAAAACATTTTTAAGATGAAGTAATTTGGCATTTTAAAGTTCCTTCCTCTCTTATAAATAGGCAAAAGTCCACATTGGAGATTCAATCTGAAAAACTATTTCAGAAACAAATTTATGATTCTTCCAAGTTAAGTTAAAATCTAGACAAAATGTTCACACCTTAGTAACAAAATCCTGGTAACAGGAATTTACCATTGAGAAGCTGTAAGATTTTAAACATTGCATTAAACACATATGCACTTCAAATAAAGCATCTGCTCCAAGCAAAGAACCGCATATACTTTTAATGCCTCACCTCTAAGACCAGTCTCCGGTTGCTAGAACATTACAATTGAACTTTTCCTTAAATAAACTAATCAAAGCAACAACTGGAGTTTCTTTTGCCCAATATTGTAGGTCTGGGGTTCTGTGGGGGCAGCTGGGGTGGTTCACAGCTAGTTATCTGGTCTATTCCTACCCGCAGACTGAGAAGAAGAGTTTCCATCAGCGTGGACACTGCCATGATTTCAGAACCATGCTCTGGGAGTCGGAATGGTTAGAAGAGCAACTCTCCTTTCCTTTGGCTCTCCCACAACCCACCCAAAATTCTGTGTCTGTGTGTGTACCAGCTGTAATTTTCTAAAACAGAACAAAGAAATGTTGGAATTCTAATTCTGAGTGATAAGCTTTCACACAGCAGACACCCATTACAGCAAGACTGAAGAAAGGAAAAAGTGGGGAATACAAATCTAGAAGTTTTGTCTTCCAGATTACATTTCAAAGGAAATCTGTCAGTTTTGGGGGATAACGTTCGAAAATCAAAGCACACACCATCGCCCAATCTGACTGATCAATTAATGTCAAAAACGTAAGGTAGAGAACCTATCTCCAGTTGTCCTCGGGTCATTGAGACACACAGTCCTACCCCACAGAACTTGAAAACTTCTGTTCTCACTTATTTTTTATGTATCTCCCATATGCTTTCCAACAGGATTTGAGGTAAAAAGCCTCTGGCAATAAATGGTAGTGTCCCCATGGGGTGACTGACGAGCCCATTCTGACAGACATGCAGCCCACATGCAGGCTGGGGTGGGAGCAGATCTCGTGTCATGTAGGTATCTAGCCATTAATCCTCTAGGAATCTTAAAAGTCCAAAGTGGCTAGAGTTAGATGTTAGCAGTTGGAAAAACAAAACTGCATGAAATATCATCACTAGCAGTATTTATTAACAGACTGCCCGTTACTAGCCCTTCAGTTAGTAGGTGATACCTTTCTCGAAGTCCACCGTTTACACTGCCTCCCTAATGCCGCAGCGCTTAGGGCTGAGCCTTCAGTAACAATATATTAATATCAGCACGGCTTTGGCCAAAGTATTATCCCCGTGAGCCTTTTACTGTGGGGTCACTGTTAACCAAAGAATCTCTGTTCATCTTCCCAAGGACTGGAATGGTTTAGTCCTGTGCTCAGCAGCTGAGTGCGTCCGATGTCCCAGGCACTCTTCTAGTTAGGGTGTGCACAGACACTCCATTTTCTAAATTTAATAAGGAAAAAATCTCTGCGAGTGTAATTTCTTAACTACTATGCAACTGCTGAACACAAGAACCACAAACTACATAAATAACAGGAACTCAAATAGACATGTTAACAGCTAAAGTTCATTTTTAAGAATCAATTCAATATACTACATTGCAAGCAATCAATCACACTGCAATCATCATTTACAAATCAAAGTACAAGGCAGATACTCATGGGGGTATATACAACTAGGTGGAAGTGTGTGATTATGGACGAGCAGATTGAAACTGTAAATTATGTAACTGTCTCTCATAATTACCCTGCTTGAAAACCAAAAGAAACTTCCTGTATAATTTTGCAGGAGAATGGGGATGGAACTACAGAATCACTTTTTAGTTGGTTTTAACCCTTCAACAGCTATTTAGTTACGTGTGATAGGTCAAAGAAAGTTTATGCTTATTTATGAAAAGTTGGCAGGGAGGTATTTCAAAGTAATCCTCTGAAAAGCTCCAGATTATTAATGAAACCTGATGATTTCGCTTCCTCCTCAGGAAAGATTTATCTCAATTATTTGGTAAAACGAACAACATTTAAAACAAATTCACAGACGTCATTCATTTTACTTTCTCTCTAACAACATTCATTATGGTCTCCAAGTTTTTAACTAAGACGTATCTTCTGCCTGGTAGGAAAAAAATCTCATTAACTTTCTTAAATTCATGGGGAAAAGCTCCAACACTGGGCAAACCACAGGGCAGGACTTCTAATCTCTGAACAGAGAACCATCCTCTTCTTAAGAAGGAAACCTGTTTTTTTGCAATAAGTAGTCAGCAAAACTTCGTTTCAGCGTATTTTTAAGACATTCTAGCTTTTTCTTTCCCTTTCTTAAAGTCTAACATTTAACATCTTTTCTCTTCTGTAAGCATGGTTTCTGGTGCCCTAAAGATCTGCCCCAAATATCAGAACTTGGACATCCAGCATTCTGGGAGAAGGAAGCTTTCCCTCATTTTAAATTAAAAAAAAAAAGGGAGAAAGAAAGGGAGGGAGGAAAAAGGGAGAGACAGACAAGGAACATGAGAAGTTCCAATGCTGCTGTGGCCTCTCTGTATCATATTTTCTCTCCTATCCACCCCTATCCTCAAGGCCATTCTTCGTCTGAATGCACTATTTTATCACCACTCTGTTAACATACAACTCTTCAATTATGTTTCTCTAGGTTTAAGAGTGGAAACACAATTTACAGGAAGGCAGTTTTCTAATGGACTAGACTCAACACTTGAGAGGATATGATTCTGGTACATTTCAGTACATTTCCTTCACATAAAGTCTGATGTGGAGAAGCTCCCAATACACCAAATACCCATGTATTCACACTTTGATTTTAAAACAGTAAAGGTGAAAAACTCTTTTATTTTATTTTGTTTATTTTATTGTTTTTTTTTAAGAGAGAGAGAATGACTGCTAGCAGGGGGGTGAGGTGGGGGGAGGAGGGGCAGAGGGAGAGGAAGAGAATTCTTTTTTTTTTTAATAAATTTTTATTTATTTGAGAGAGAGAGTGAGAGAGAGAGAGCAAGAGAGGGGGGAGGGGCAGAGGGAGAAGCAGACCCCCCACTGAGCAGGGAGCCCGATGCGGGACTCAATCCCGGGACTCCAGGATCATGACCTGGGCCGGAGGCGGTTGCTTAACCAACTGAGCCACCCAGGCGCCCCGAGGAAGAGAATCTTAAGCAGGCTCCACGCCCAGTGTGGATCCCGATGCGGGGCTTGATCCCAGGACCCCAAGTTCATGACTCAAGCTGAAACCAAAAGTCTGAGCTAAACCAACTCAGCCACCCAGGCACCCGAAAAACTGTATCTCTTTTAAAAACATCACTAACATAATGCCACCAATAAATCAAAAAGTTTTCATTTTAAGAGTTATAAGAATCTAAGTTCCAACACAGATACCGTAGGGTGTGAACTCCCATTTTAAGACCATTGATTTCTTAAAAAATAAAAAAGGTAAAAATAAAACACAGATCTAGAAAATGACATTAAACAAATATATAGCTTAATGAAAGGCAGCCACCCTTGTAATCACCACCCAGGATCAAGAAATAGACGTTTGCCAGTCACCCTGAAAAACCTTCCATTTGTCCCATCCCAGTCATCCCTCCTTTTTCCCTCCCAAGTAACCACTATCCCGACTTTCATAGTGTTTCATTATACTTTTATCACCCAACATACCCCAGGTACTAAAATATAGTCCTGTTCATTTAAAAAAAAATCTATCTTTTAAGTCTCTTTTAGTCGATGGGTTCCCCTCTCCACCCCCTTTCTTTTCCTTGTAATTTATCTACTGATGAACTGGGGCCATCTGACCTACAGAGTTTCCACAATCCGGATTTTGCGGATTGCATACACGTGATGTGGTTCAATTTGTTCCTCTTTCCTCTGTGTTCCTGCAAAATGGCAGCTGGATCCAGAGGCTTGGTGAGGCTTTGGGTCCAACCTCTGGCAAACTACAGGTGATGGTGTGTCCCTTGATCAGGAAGCACATAATCTCTGGTTGTGTCCCCTTTCACAATGCTGCTGTTGAAGTTCAAGGTCTAGATCAGTTAATTCATTGGCAGAATCGCAAAACAGCCATGTGTTAATTCTATCATTTCATTTATTGGCTGGAATATGTTTATAAAAAGATGTTTTCCCTTATTAACTATTTGTTTACCTAGGGGTATAGGTCATATAGGAAAGGCAAGTTAAATGCTTTATTTACCCATTTTTAAGATAATGAACTGGTTCCTATCATCCTCTAAATTTGATTTTAGGTGTCATTATGAATGTGTGAGTTTATATATTTGGTGAGTTTCAATCAATTGCAACTGTTGTCTTTACTGTTACACTTATTGTCCCGTGGGAGCCTCTTCAAGTTAAATCCTGAGTCCTTTTGACAAGACCCTAATAATTTTTGTCTCCTTGCTATCTAGTATGAAAGAAGAAACATTCCAAACACTCCTTTTCACAGAAAGAACTCTACGTCATTTTAAATGATTCAATCTGCCCCCCAAAAAGGATATATGCAAATATACAGTGAGGTCTACCTGTATCACATTTCCTCAAGATTTCACCAACACGTTTTCAATTCTTTCTGCTTTATATAATAACACTGCATATTTTTTCAATGTGGACAAATAGTTACATGCATAACTGAATTGCTTTTAATCCACTCAACTATTCTAAAGCACTTTATAAACTTTAAAACAATTTTGTTGGAAAAAAGGAGCTCCTCTATGATGCTAACCCAAAGCAGGACTCAATAGAAATAATTACAAAACAGAGGTTTTTATATTAGTAAACATGAACATGTACCACTAATACTAGAGTAAAAACAAGCTAACCACAAATTGATGGGGGAGAAAAAAAAAATCAGATTCCTAACTAGTATTTTCCTACCAGAATTCTAAACAAATGAGAGAAAAATCTTTTGCTTTACCCAAAACAAATTGCTGTGGGGAAAAAAAATACTACCTCACAGACAGCTGAAATTATAAATGTGCTGGTTAGAAATCCCATCATGAGAGGATGTTATCTTAGGATATTGTGCTACAAACGTTAAGACTACAAGCTGGAAAGTATGTTTAAGGGGAATGGTTCCCTGGAAACCAAAATCAGGTATAGTACTCAGCTCAACCAATCAGAACAGAATCTTTCTTGATCTTGTTTTGGATAAGGTACAAATGTTTCCCTTGCATGCACCTGAACTGGGAAGACGAAAAGAGAGCTGGAGGCCTTTCCTCTCCTATCCTGGCAGCCCCGTGTGCCACCCAAACATGCAGCGTCGCATGCCTCGGATGAATCCTCCGTGTGTCTGACCGCCCACTGACCTGTGGGTTAAGGCCGGGGCCCTTTATCCTTACAGTCTCATCACCTAGGCCAGCCCCTGGCACAACCCGTGTAAATAAAGCATGGTTACTGAAGGAAGTGATGAGGGAATAAAGAAGGGGAAAAAACAGACTGAGAAGAGATCTCGGGTCAAGCACCAGCTGCCACAAGGAGCCAGGTGAATGTGGTAGGTGCCGTCAGGGACACAGAAGAGTGCTGATGAGATATCCGCATTCCTTTATTACTTACTCCCACAACAAACCCTTTTTTGGCTCACCTACTATGCGCATCCCACTGGTGCTCACGGCTCGGAGTTCAGCAGTGAGCCAGCCTGGCCCTCATGATAATGCTGTCAAGCTTCCATTTACAGCTGAAGACAGGTTTTCCCATACTAATTATGTGAATTTGTCCAGTAGTAGGGTTTCAAAATGACTCACTACAAATGCCGGTCAGTGTTAGAAATCCAAACAGACAAAAGATCTGTAAAAACAATCCACCTGCATGCCAAATCTTGAAAAAATTCAGAGCTATGTAAGGCAAAACAGTAGCTGTAGACCGTATGTTTCTTATTTACAACATTTTCATTGAAGCAATGAATACAAACTATTCTATAAGAGCTATTTATTTGCTCTTTATGACAAGCTTTGTTAAAAAAAAAGATACATAAATAAATTGTTAGCTGCACTGCCTCATGCAACTTATTTCTATGCATTCGGTAACAGTCAACCTCTGAATAAATCACCGAGAGCTCAAATTTCAACCTTGATGTTATCTTTAACATATTAAAATATATTGCACTTCAGTCCAATATCATAAAACAGTCATGACAAAGGCTTTTAGCACAACATATCATAATGAGAAAATAAGGAAAAGTAGCCATTTTCCTTATTATATTATAAACCAGAATGCTATTAAAATATATGTCACCATGATACTTATTCTTCTGTAAGTCAAAACATGTCTTCCAAAACCCAGCAAAAGTCTGAGGACACAGCTGCCGGTCCTGTTTCCACAAGTGTCATGGTGGGGGTGTGGGGAGGGTATCTTAGAAAAGGCTATAAAGGACTTGAGCCCCATTTCAAAAGCATAACTGATTATTCTTTAATGACTGCCTGGGCTGTGCTCACCCAGGGAGGAGAGCTGCCGGGAAAGCTGTGCAAAGAAAAAAGCTTTCTTGAGAGTTCCTTAACACGGAAGTTGGAATTTTCCTTCCAAAATAAATGCATGAAGAAATGAATTATCTGATAAAAGTCAGGAAAAGATAAGTTTCTCTTCAACCAACTGTGTGTAAATGTGAATTTTGTCACAGCTCTCATCTGTCCGCCCAGGGGTTATAGTAGATGGTGGCAATCTTCTTTCTGATGCAGCTTGAATGATAGAAGCTGTGCTTGAACAAAACACCAGCCCTCAAAAGGAGGCAGGGCACACCGGACATCATTTGGAAGTTAAGTAAACCACAGCTGACTGATTATGGTCTAATAAAATAAAAGTCTTCTTCATAAGAATCACGTGTGAGGAGAGAAAGCACATTAAGAAAGCTCTTTTCACAGTAATTCTTTCAACATTTGGTTAATAAGGACCTACTAAGTGCCAGGCTCTTCCAGGAGGTGAGACTGCCCCGAAGTCTCTATCCCCAGGAATCTTACTTTTGGGGAAGGAAATGGGCAATAAACAGTAAATATATAAAAGACACATGCAACTTTCTAAATGACTTTACACTTGCTCAGCCTTTAGCATTTCTTAATAGTGCCACTGAAAAAGAGAAAACTATTAAATAAAAGTTGCATAAGGAAATAAATACCACATGTCAAATTTATAGCTCCTTCATTCAATTCACTTACAGGGAACCAGAGGGTTTCAGTCATATAACATGTCCCCAAGAGACACCATCACAGTCCCTCAAAACCTTTGATGCTCGGCTTGTGGGGCTCAGAAATGGGGGAAAGTGAAATATTTACACTGCAACAGTGAGTGCTTCACGGCCTCTACCTCATCATGGAGAAATGGAGAGGACAGAATTCACATGTCTCGCTGGGGTAAAAGGTGAGGCTGCTCAGAGTGAGGTGACAGGCACCAGGGTTCTGGCCACCACAGGGCTGAAGACAGTGCTATCTGTGCCTCCCTGTAACCATTCTCAGGTTACCCACTGGGAAGGGCAGTGATGCCCAGAGACCCTTGCTAGACAAGTGGGATGTGTCACCAGGGCCTGTCAGGCCAGGACCCAGCTCCTGGGAAGAATCTGCTTACCCTGAAATTATACTCAACTTGCTGTCAGAGAGAAGTCAGTGACCCTTATGCAGTCTCAGCAACTCAAGAGTCTACCAATAGTCAGGTAAAACATGGGTTACTGGAATACAACCAACTGGATTTCTAAATTAAAACTCCTACTTAATTGGAGAGAGGCCTGTCAGTATCAAAAATTTGTTCCAAAAAAAAGCCATTTTCAGGTAGGATGAAACAACTCTAAATCTCTGCTTAAAAGTCATCTTTTTTTAAAAAAATATTTTATTTATTTATTTGTCAGAGAGAGAGAGAGAGAGGGAGAGAGGAAACAAGCAGGGGGAGCAGCAGAGAGAGAAGCAGGCTCCCTGCTGAGCAAGGAGCCCAATGCAGGACTCGATCCCAACACCCTGAGATCAGGACCGGGGCCAAAAGCAGCCGCTTAACCAACTGAGCCACCCAGGCGCCCCTCATCTTAAGTTCTTAAGTTTTACTTAAACTGTGTTTTGAAAAGTTTGTAGCGGCAGCCCTTTTAAAGTAGTCTGAACTCCAAGTTGCTAGCTGACGACCTCAACTACTATGGCACGTATTCCTGAGTTTAGGTATCATGTATTACAACATTTAAGCTAGTAGCTAGCATCTAAGATATGGGGGAAGAAGTAGTTTTCTCTTTGAGAGATTGGTTATGGTTACCCTCTGAACATCACACCCTTCTAGGTAGAGATGAGGTATTCGGCTTTCTTTCTAATTCTGCTTGAGGGACCTAGATAGAAGAGCTCTGAGAAGTAGGAAGCGGGAAACCAGACAGAAGATGCTTTCTTGTTCTAAGGAATGCTTCCTCAGGAAACCAGCCAAGAGTTATAAGGAGGCTAAGAAAAGGCAAAACTGGGACTCTCTAGGTACCTGAGGGATCCCTGTCATTAGAACCAGAAGGTGTAAAGAATGAAGGTGTGGAAGATTAACCCACTAATTCTCAGTGAGAAAGAAACTAGATAAATTGTACCAAGAGGCATCTTTCTTATATTTCTTGTAAGTTTCTTGTATTCCTTATTTTTCTTAAACCCAGGTATGTGTGTGTATATGTGTGCCATTTTTAAGAAAATAGAAGTCAAAGGACATTGCTGACTACACTTACAAGTGACCAAAGTCGTAACTTGTAGGCACAAAACTGGGTTATCTGCACTCATCTTCTAGCAACACTCACTAAACACAGACTCAGTTCTTAAATGGTATACATTCCTCACAAAAGCCACAGAGAAACTCCTCAAGAGAAATCACAGAAAAGGTCAGCAAAGGGGACTTCCTGAAATGAGTGCCTAGTTCATTCAATCACTCCTACTTCCTCTTGAGTTCTAGCCCATGAAGGACAATCCTGAGACACTGCATGATATTTTAATACTGAATAAAGAAAGCCAAGAATTGAACCTGCTTACAAACTTTCATGATTAGTCTACAAATAAACAGACACTAATTTTAAAAAATGCTTAAATGTACAGTTAAGGGATAATTTATGTAACTGATGCCTATCTACTAGTCTCAGAAGACCAAAGGTGTTAAGTTTGTAGACTTTTGGACCCACTGTCATCTACCCTTTATAAAAGCTTCCCCAAGGGTGGCTCAGTTGGTTAAGCAACAGCCTTCGGCTCAGGTCATGATCCCGGAGTTCTGGGATCAAGTCCTGCATTGGGCTCCCTGCTCAGCAGGGAGTCTGCTCCTCCCTCTGACCCTACCCCTCTTGTGCTCTCTCAAATAAATAAAAAATGAAATCTTAAAAAAAATAAAAAAAGCTTCCCCAAGGTTATGTCAAGGCTGAAACAAACAAGAAAGTTAGTTAAGATTTAGAATTCTTATAATTCTAGTTAGTATGTTTGATGATTTTAAATTAGGAAAGAATGTTGAATTTCATCAAATGCCTTTTCTGAATTTTCATTAAACAACTCATCTGGATATCACTTTTTGTTGTTCCCGTCACTGCTCCCTGGCCGCCCTTCCACCAGTGCTCCAGCCTCTGTAGTTTAAAAAACAAAAACCAGGTTCCTGTGCCCCCAAGCCCTTGATGGTTGAGCTTTCTGAATTCACTTTTTAAAATTCTACATACACCACGGTCCTCCAAAGCATACTTCTTATACCTTATCTTAATCTTCTCTGGGGCACTGAACAGTGCCTGGGGAGTGATTTTGGACAAGCTTCTTAGTGATAACAGTAACCAACCTCCTAAGGTCTTTGCAAGGATGAAGCAAATTGACCTGTGTAATTCAGGTGACAGTGCCTGGCACACAGTAAGTGCTCTAGAAAGGTCAGCTAGGATTATGACTACTGTTGTTGCAATGCTGACCTCTTTTGGCTTCCCTAACACCTTTCTCCCCTGATCCTCTTCCTACTTCTATACCCTTTTCAGTTTCGTTGATAACTTCCTCATCCTCTATTAGCCCTTAACGGGTTGGAACTTCAAGCACTCCATCCTCAGCCCTGTCTCCCTACACTTTCCCGGGTTGTCCTCATCCGTACCTATGGTTGCCGCCACCACACTCTGCCCACCACTCCCAGTAGCTCCCTTTAATGCATTCCCCTGCTGAGCTCCAAACTCTCAAGGAAAGCTGTATGCGGATGTTCACAATCACAGTGAAGGCAACACAGCCAAAGCTGCACTCGCTACCTTTCCAAGCTCAGTTCATTCGTCCATTCATCTACATTTACTGAGCAGCACGAGGTGCCAGGCAGAATTCTACCTGCTGCAGAACAGGAAAATACCTGATTCATTTCCATGTGTCCTCATTGCCACTCCCTCAGGTCAGGCCTTCACGATTCTTAAATTAGTTTTCTTTCTATTTACAGCAATAAGTATGAAGAAGAAAATAAAAATTGTCTCTAATTCTAATTCTAGAAATAATCTGGAAGTGTGTTTCTTTCCCTTCTCTGCATATACTTTTTTGTAATTGAGTACATATATATATACAATTTTGAAAGCCATGTATTTATCATAAACATCTTCCTATTTTATTGAAAATTCTTTAGAACATAATTCTTAATAACTAGTAATATTCCGTTATATGGATGTACCATAATTTTTCTCAGGGAAATGGTTCTCTCTTACTTTTGACTATTGAGAGGGTTTCAGTTTTTTGTTTCTACTATAAACAATGGCACTGTGACAGACAACTGTACCAAAACATTAACTCTTTGAGTAACAGAAGTGTGGGGGATTTAATTTTCTCTTGGTATTTTATCTGTGCTTTCTAACTTTCTACTATGAGTTTATACTGCTATAATTGGGGGAGGGGGTGAAAGGAGAAGGGAAGTCCACTCTTTAAAAAACGAATACAAAACATGTTGTTACATTAAATATGAAATTAATGCACAGTGACTGAAGTATATTGATTTCCTTAGAATAAATTCCTTTCCGATGTTTTTGATATATATGTCAAAGTTCTGGAAAACGTCTACCAATTTACACCTTCTCCAGTGTAAATCTAACAGCCCACCTATGTCAACTTAGATTTGGCTATATTTAAAAATCTTTGCTAATTTGGTAGGCAAAAAATTATAATCTTGCAGTTATTTGAATTTGCACTTTTAAATCACCAACAATTTTTTTTCCCGTATTTTAATGAGCCACTTGTACTTGACAGACTGTGGAGCATCGTGGCCTAGAGTCCAAGTGCTCGGACTCAAACTAGAGCGGTGCCATTTCTTGTTTGCATAGCTGGGCCTTGTTTCCTCACCCATAAAGCAAGATCAAAACGTCTCAGCCAGTGTTGTGAGGGTGCAGTGAGTCAGGACTCTTAGGAAAGTGGCTGGCACACAGTAGGCACTCAGCAAATGTCAGCAGTGCTGCTGCCACCAAGGAGTTTCCTTTTCTGTGCCTTCTGCATTCGTGGCCTCTGCTCAGTTTTCTATTAAGGTTTACGCTTTAACACTATCAAACCTTTCCTTTTAAATATTTGTTTAAATGCTATAGCTGTCAAAGCTTTGCCTGGCATGTTTGTTGCAAACATCTTTCCCATTATGTTTGCTTTTAAATATTAATAATTTTTACCATATAGACATTTTACCTTTTTACATAGTCAAGCCATCTGTATATTCTTTTGTGATTTCTTTCGCTGCATTAACACTTCGTGCTAGGATGTCCTAGACCATCCAAAGACCAGAGAACTGTATATCCTTTCTTCTTCTACTTTCGAAGTTTTTGTGTTTTCATTTTTTGTTAATCATCTAAATCTTTTTTTTTTTTTTTAAGAGAGGGAGCAAACAAACAGGGGGAGGGGCAGAGGGAGAGAGAGAATCTTAAGCAGGCTCCACATCCAGCATGGAGTCCGACACAGGGCTTGATCTCACGATCCCAAAATCACGACCTGAGCTGAAATCAAGAAATCAAGAGCTGGACACTTAACCACCCAGGCGCCCTGGATCATCTAAGTCTAAGTTACAAATATGGAAATGTGGAAAGACAGAATAAAACCTTGTGGTGGTGCTGATCTGGAATGCAAGGTTACAATATGAACTCATGACTGGGGTGTGGGGTATGGTGTGTGTGTGTGCACGTGTGCATGTGTGTAGACAGAGATGGGGATGAGAAGGAATCTCAGATTCCAGGAGAAAAGAGACGGGGTATCAACTTCAACCTTGACAGTCACTCCTTCCACTACCCACTTAAGTTCTGAGCAAAGAATCACAAAACCCATAAGGTGGTTTATGAGTGGGCCAGGAGTTGGTATTGTTTAGTCACTTTGGCCAAGCTCCGCAAATGACCTCCTGGGGAGCCCTGCTCTGCAAACCCCAGACAGGCTGTTCCAGGAAGAGTAAGACAACAACTTATTCCAAGGACAGCATTTGGTCCCATGGATGACCATTCCCCCTCTGGACGGTCCTGGAGAACAGTGTTCAAACTTTTGGGATTTGCAGTTTTTTATATACATTTACACATTTCACATCATATGGCACCCATGTCTCTAATCCAGTGTGTAAGTAGGCAGCTGGGCAGCTACAGCCTTCTTCCCACTGCTCTTGTCTAAGCTTCCTAAACTGGCAGTTACTATAGACAAAATATTTTCCTGCCGTACAACTTTTATTTGAATTACTGAAAATACATCCCCTGACCAAAAGATCCTCAGGCTCATGTACAAAACAGAAATAAAATAAATCTAACAATTAAAAGGTCCCTTAAAAAAAAAAAAAAAAAGCGCATATTTTAGAAAACCAGTAACCTTGGTTATCTGTTTTGCCCTGAGTTCTGAATTATGAGGCTGACAAGGATTATGAGAGGTCATGTGGTTTACCTCCTTACTCTGCAAGATTGGATCTAAATCATTCTAGAAAGATATTTATCTACTATTATTTTAAGTAACTCCAAAGAAGGAGAGGCTACCAATTTTTTCAGCAGCCTACTCTATCTTCTTTAAAACTTTGTGGCCAAGGATTTTTTTGTTTTGTTTTGTTTTAAATTGAATTTCTATTGGGTTTACACCAGTTCCCATTTTCATTGAGTATTGTAAAATTCTTCCCCCCGTTTCCTCTTCTCTGAAGGAGTAACACCAAGCCCTTTTCAACTTTATTCAAATAATTTACCACATTCCTTACCCCACCCCAGCATAGGGGCAATGTCAAGGGTACAGGAAGAGAAAAATCTAAAAGTTACACCCTCAGCAGCACTGTACTACCCAGACACACAGTAACGGATGGCATTCATCATGATGGCCCTGAGCAATCTAGAAAGGTTCCAATGGGTTCCAGAGTTCTGGTTTAAAAATACAGGGTAGACTCAAATACAGAAGGGAACGTCTTTGTTCCTGGGTTGTTCTCTTATGTAAAAGGCTTCTCTATTAGATCATGCTGTACAAATAAGATGCTACTGTATTTAGAAACTTGCATTTTTATCCATTAAGTAGTAATCCCTTTTTAAATTTTAGGTAGAAAATCACTGTGTGCAGTACCATGTATCACTTTGAAGATTCCATTCAAATCAAGAAAAATACACTGAATGCAGACTACTGATCATACTGTCTTACTACTGAAAACAAAGAAGGTATCCAAGGAGTTTACAGTCAGTTGGAAGTATGACACATCACTTATCACCAATAAAGCAGGCATTGCGTCTAAGTGCTATGCTACAGAGATAAGGAGCCAAGAAGGGAATGAGATCAATCTCCAGGAGGTGGGATCAAATAGAAGACGTTCTTGATCTGGCTCTTAAAAATGGGTAGGATTCTGAACAGACGAAGGCTGGGGAAGGAGGAAGTGGTCACTTCAGGAAAGGGACTGCATAGACAAAGAATGGAAATATGGAAACATGCTCAGAATATTTGAGGAAAAAGAGATTAGCAGATGAAAAAGCCTTAAAAAAATTAGCTGGAAGTAGGTGCTAGGATACCTTGAATACTGAGCTCTGGAGTTTGCCTTATTCTGTAGGCACGCAGATGCTAAAAGTATCAAAAGGTTAAGACTTGGACTGTTGCTATGCATATCAGAAACCAAAATGTTTATGCAACAACTTATAAATGGTGGCCACACAAAAAAAGGGGTTTGCCCATAGAACGATTACATCTAGAACTCTGTAAAATAAAAATGGTGACCTCCTGGTAAGATGGCCCTCCATGGGAGAACTGGATCAGGAAACAAAGGATAAGACTAAGAAAATGAATTAATAACTAGAAATGTTAACTGAAAATATAAAAATAGTCAATAAATAATACTTCAAAAAAAGAACAGTATTCTCAATGTCAACAGATTGTGCAAATCTGTCCCAAACTGCTATACAGTCGTTTTATACCCCAACTTTAATATTTCAGTATCTAGTAATAAAGATTTGGACTCAACGTATTTCTTCATGATTTTCCTTGAGCACATTTATATTGTGGTTTTTGCATTTGATGTACCTTATGAAGATTATGCAATTTCCTAAATTTTCCTTCTTTCAGTTTAAAATCAGACAAACTACAATCTGGTTATGAAGAAGCACACAGTTCCTAGGGACAGATTTTTACATGGTCAGAAATTACTATTATCATGGATACTTGGCCTTTGTGTTATCTGGGTATTTTGAAATGAATTCTGCCAATGTAACCTTAGCACTCCATTTACACACCCCATATAATATAAACAAGGAGGAAAAAAAACTACCCATATTTTTTACATTATCCTATGCATCCTTTTGTATATCATTCCAATTTTAATTGAAGAGACTCTAAAGATACAAATGTGTATAAAAAATATTTCTTGGGCAACCTTCTAGAAAAAAACATTGTATAATTTCCATAATAGAAAAAGGGAAATTAACAAAATAAGAGAGTTATTTCTACTAGAAAGACTCAAAGGATAAGCCACCTAAAGAATTGTTTTTCTAAGTAGAAATATCCCTTTCTTGCTCTGTACTGGTAAGATTATAGGTAAAATTTTAGAAAGCTGAAAATCCTTTTAAATAATACTTCCGTTAGCTCTAATCACAAATAATTGCCTCTTCTGGTGCTAATGAGTATGAGCGCCATGGAATGGAATGGAATTCTGCCGGTTCATTCAGGGTCATGGCTTTGTGAGCTGGTGACACTGCCGAGAAATCTAGTCTCAATTTCCTAGAGCACAATAAGTGAGCAGCAGTAAATTTTTCACTTGAGGAAGATTTTCTAACCTATGTAAATATAAAGAGAGAGCCTATTATCTACTGATAAAAACAACAAAGTACATTAAATAAAGTTTTATGTGTTATTCTTTCCTTTAACAGCCATCAGCTCCCTGGGTCATGAAAGTAAGTAAAGCACTTCACTTACTGAAGTCAATGAGAAACCGTCCAAATCCTTGCCTTTGGTGCTGGGGCATGATCATTATGCAGGAGACATTATACTTCTGCTGGCAAAGCTTTTCCTGAGGGAAGGAGAAACAGATCAAGTATGTCAGAGCTCTGCTGAAGTGGGCAATTCCCTGCACCTGCCACCGTCCTTGTACAATAGTTCACTAAGGTGAGCCAATGTTTTAGGTCAGGATCAAGCAGAATACCCCCATTGTGTTGATCAATCAAACTACCAGCTAACTACAAACCATCAACTCCAGGCACGCCTCTCAATTACGCCTTTATGCCTGAAAGTTGGTAGCATAAAATATGAATAACGAATCCAAGTAAACATGAGCCAAATGAAACAGAACACAGACAGTACACAAGAAATGATTTCCTTGCTCAAACAACTTGGGAGATGGGGGAAGAACACCAAACATCCAGAGAGTCACCCAGAGGCGTAAGGTAGGACTGACTGAGCCGGCTACCCTGCTGAACAACTTACAACTCTGTGACAGCAATCCGTCTTTTGCCTTTCACCAAATGCCCCAAGGAAACGAAAACAGTGTATGGGTAGGTAGGTCTGCGCAGATATTATTTCTCTTATGGATAAAAGGTCAAAGTAAAAAGCAAGAGAAATAATTAATCTGCATTTCAAACTGGGAAAATAAATCAAAACAAAAAGACCGGGGCAATAAGAAACCCCAAAGCCTCCACACAAAAGTGAGGCCAAAATATTACCAACACTATGAAACCAGAAGGAAGATTGGGAAGAATATAGTGGGAAACAGTTCCTATAGTTAAGGAAAAATTTGCAATTTTCATGGGATGTGGCATCAGAGCAGCAGTATTTTATTCAGAGTACACAGAAGCAGCCAAAGCCTGCACAGAGAAGATCTGGAAAAGGCTTTTGAGGTTGTGAATGCTCTGGCCAAATATAAACCACAAATAAGATTGACCACAAATGGTACTAACCACATGAAAGAATTACTTCAGAACACCCAGATCTTTAATGAACCTATTTGAAAGATCACAGGAAATTGTGGAAAAAACCCTACAGGGCAGAAATTAGAGATTTCTTTGTGAAAAAGATGTGCTCCCAACATCTGCACATTTGTAGCTGTCCTTGGAGTCTCTAAGAGATGAGGAGGAAGAAATAATGTGTGTCAGTTTCCCTAAGAAACTGGATTGCAGAGGCTAGTGTTCAAATAATTAGTCTTCTTGGCAAAGTTAGACAAATGGGTCACTCTATCTAAAGAGAGACGTACTCTGGGTGGAAAGGACTCATCCTTTATGCCATTCCTTTCTTTGCCCCAAACTATTCCTACCTTTCGATTTTGTAAGCCAGCCCAACCCTCCCCTGCACCCCACTCCCACCATGTAACACACGTTACAACAGCTAAATTCCAATCTATGGATAAAATAACCGTTCCCTCTTTCCCTCCTGTTTGGAGTCCTCTATTATCTGCCTGGAAACTCATATGCATATAATGACTTAACGCTGAACTAGAATCTAGGTCATGTTGGCCATTCTCTAGCTCTAGAATTTGGTTTAAGCATAACCCCAAAGGGCCATAGTCCTTCACACTCCAATTGACACATTTAGAATATGGCTTAATTTGCATGTATCTAGACTTTTAAAATGATTTTTTTAAGATTAATTTTTGTTTTGCTACACTGCCAAAGAATGAGTTTTCCATGTACAGTAAGAAATGATAGTGGTTGCTGCCATGCTGTAAAATAAAAGTTTTACTTGTTCCAGGTAAAATGCTGGGTCCCCTGGGAGAAGAGAGGCAGAGACTAAAACTGTAAGATTCACCATCAACGGTAGTACACCCATTGAGACAAGGACAGCAGGTACCATTAAGCATCTACATTTAAACATAGACACATTGGTGCTCGCTTCGGCAGCACATATACTAAACATAGACACATTGAAAGAAACACCATTTTCTTTCTTTCTTTCTTTAAAGTAGGCTCCACGCCCAGCATGGAGCCCACTGTGGGGTTGAACTCAAGACCCTGGCTGGCTGAGCCACCCAGGCACCCCAAGAAATGCCATTTTCTAAGAGGAAGGACCATCCTGACAACTATTTTTTTTTTTTTAAGTAATCTCTACCCAACGTGGGGCTCAAACTTACAACCCTGACACCCAGAGTTGCATGGTCTACCGACTGAACCAGCCAGGCAGGCACCCCATGACCACTATTCCTTTTAACTCATTGGAGAAAAAGATCTTTATAAACCTATACAAAAGGTTAAGATGTTTTATGCATTATATAAATAGATTTCCTATTTATTGTTTTATTTTGTGTTACTTCTCTGTCATCTTTTTTAACCTGTTGTGTGCAAATTAACTTTCGTCTTTTTTGTTTTGGAGTCTTACCAAATATGTGTATTAAAATATTGAGGCTAGTTCTCATGAATGCTATCACTTATTTATATTTTTGTTTATGACCTCTGGGTTGATTCTAAAATTTAGAAAAACTGCAGTTTGCAAAGGACCTTCATATATACTCTGTCTTTTGATATTCCATAAGGCATGGAATGACACTTCCATAAGGCATTCCATTTATTATGCAAGAGTAGAGTCATTAAAATTCACTTATCACCTAATACGCAAAACTGTACCATAAAATAAATAAAATACAGGGTTCAGATCACTGACTGTGTGCACGGAACTCTTGTAATTACCATCCTGGCACATTGAACTATCTCCTAGGTGCCTAAGAAAAGTTAAGCTTATTACCTGGTAAATATCTCCAAACTCAGTGTTTCCTTATTGCATGTGAGTTATTATCAGAAGCCTTTGTACAGAGGAATGTGAAGATAAAAGACAAACTATATCCACTCAGTATGTCAAGGGCTTCCCTATGTTAACAGCTGGAGATACTTAGGCTTTCTAAAGGTGAGGCTACTTTAGATCTTAAAACAGTAGCATAAAGAGTTAAGAGACAAAAGAGTAAACCTTGTCATTATATCACCTTGACTGTCCAAATGCCAACGTTCCAACTCACTGAGCTCCTGATGACCACAGAGGGAATACAAGGAGGGGAAATGAGAACCATCTCTTAAATGCTACACTACGCTGAAACCTTCATGTTGACACCACTGAGAGGGGGCAAGGGAAATAAGCTTAACATTTAAAAAAATCAAAGATGCTAGGTGGTCTGCAAGGCAGCAATTATAATGTTACATGGCTGTTAAAAGTCAAGAGAGCAAACACTGCTGAGGTCCTTTACACACTTTCTAGGCACGATGTTTATTGTTTTGTTTTGTTCTGTTTTTTTAAAATAAGCTCTGAACAAGAACCTGAGCTTTTCAGAAGTATGTTTCACTTACTCAAATTACAGTCATAAAAAAAAAACCCAAAAAACCCTGTTCAAAAAATTGGGCTCTACCAAAAACATTTTGAATAAGAAAATGAAGGTCATACTGGCTCTTGTTTTACCTTAGAGAAGTATCCAACCAGATGACAGCCCTTTTCATCATTTTTTGTAAGGACATAAAAAAGGAATGGCTCGACATCATAATACAACGTTTTGTGGTCCAGGAAGAGCTTGGCTAACAAGCAAAGGTTTTGGCAATAAATTTTGCTCATATTCCCATCAACCTAGCAAAGAGAAACAGACAACATTATTTAACATAAAAATACCGCTCAATATAAAATTATTTTTATATGGTATTTTGGAAAGCATATAATTTTATTTCCAAATCCCAAACTGAGAGATTAAACTACTCCATTAAACAAGTATAAAGTCAACCAGAAAACAGCCGTCACTTGGCAAGTAAGAATTCCACTTTTTCTCTTAAATTAGGGTAAATTTAAGTTAGCTTAAATCTCTCTTTAGGCTACCTGAAGAAAGTCGAAACCACTAATGAAAGAGTCATCATTCTTATTTGCAATTTACTACAAGTAAAAAACGATCAGGCATGTCCTCTCTTTTTGAACCAAGTAAATCTGAATTAAAGAAACATAAACACATCAAAATATCGCTCAAGTAAGTCGAACTTTATGTTGTTTTCAAAAGGACTTCATGTAAAAATAAAATAAATGAACAGTATTATTCTGATTCCTTGGAAGTGTAGATGAGCAAAAGAGGATTCCATTTTGGTTTTATCCCAAGCATCATTTTAAATGTAATTGGAAGAGATAAAATTTCTATGTTGGGAATACTTACAGAGAAAGTGAGATGAATTTCAACCTACAATAAGTACCATGATTACAGTCTACTTCTCTTCAAAATAAAAGAATCAAGCTGTGATACTGATGGTTATAGACAGGAGGCTAGGCACAGATGCCAATTTCTTTGATCAAATGTAGTTACTTGTTGAAAACCAAAAGCACAGCAGATTCAAGAATTTCCCTAGCACTATTCTTAGGGGAAATGGATATTTGCTAACCAGAGCTCTGTAACAACGAACTTGACCGTTCTCCAGTCTCCTGTGGACCATACAGGTTCTCATATTGCGCAAATTATTTTTAGACTTCATATAACTATTTCCCTTGGATGAAACCTAGGTCCCACGCATAGCAACATAATCAAATATGGGCAACGGACACAGAGGATACAATTCTCTCTTTAATTAAAGGAAGTTTTTATGTATTTGAGAGTCCGGTCCTTTCGGAAATGGTAGGACATTACAAAAAGGAAAGACAGAGATGTAGGTGTTGATGAGCCAGAAAAACAGACGATGATGCTGAAGCAAATTCTTATCAGTTGTGTAAGGCCTAATATGCATGCTTTCAAGAGGGATAAAGACAGGAAAGTATTAATTTATGATTACTCTTCATTTATTGTAAAAGTTACTTAGGAAACTACTAAGAGAAAAGTTTCTTATATGTTGTTCTCTAAGTATTAACTTGGATTCTAGAATAGGGATCTTGGCACAGATAATCCAATTCCTTCAAATATTTTTATGCATAAATTTTACTAATTTGTCTTTCATTTTTCCCCTCTGATCTCGGTGATGGTTCAAAAGCACCTGCAGACCATTGCTATCAGACTACCAAGATTGACTCTCTTATCCCGGAGAAGACTCTCCCAGGATTTGTGAGAGCTTAAAGCCCACACGCAGGTTCATGCTGATTTTCTTCACCGTTACTTAAAGGCAACAACGTGTTTTGTCCTTTGGGAAACAAAGAGACAGTGATTTTCATTTCATTTCGGTTTTAAGAAAGTATCCAAGGCATGAAGGAAGGATCCAACAGGAAAGTTGAACTTGTGACATTAGTTCTAAGCCTCAAATGAGAATAGCTCTGTTGTCTCACCTGGTGGGGGCTGACTGAGTAACGTCCCAAGATGAACTAAATGACTTGCATTCAGCATTCCCTCTAGCCCAGGGGGCCTCAATGGGAGTACTTTTGCCTCCTAAGTGACACTATGTCTGGAGAAAATGTTGCTTGTTACAGCTGGAAGCAATGTGGTACTACTAGCATTTAGTGGGTAGAGGCCACGGATGCCACCGAACACCCTGCAATGCACAGGATGCCCCCTACACCGAAGAACTATCTAGCCTGAGTAGTGCATAGTGCCCAGGTTGAGAAACCCTGCACCTATCCTTTCGTAAGTACTAATATATCATTAAATCGTCCCAGCAACAATACCCTTCTTCCTTCAAGCTTACCAAAAGAGCCTGATACAACCACGAAGAAGGTCTTTAAAAAACGCCTAAGACGCAGCTGGAGTTACTGTGTTCTCTGACTGGCCGTCGGAAAAAGTAGCAGGCCCTGGCTTGTCTGTGAGAGGTAGCTTAGTCAATGAGAGAAACCTCTGTAGGACCCTCCCCTATATTAAATATAATGGGAGACATTACCCAACAGAACTAAAGTGAAATGTGGGGCAGAATAATAAATTTCAGTCTGAACAACTCAAAAATAGAGAAACCTAAAGTAAAACTGTATTTCAGAGAAAAAAAAGACATCATGTCTGCTGTGTAAGAGGGCTTGTTCTGAGCACCCATGCATGAAAACCGACATAGGTAACAGAGAAGGGAATTAGGCAGAGCAATGGAAATGCTCAAAAGGAGGAACAAGAATAAAGGAGAGAATGAAGAATCCCTGAGAATAGGCAAGAACACGAAAGAAAGGCTTGGTCTCCTCAAGGTACAAGTGACACAGCTTAACTGGATCCGTGAAACTGACAATAGAACATGACGAAACAATGAAACGATATACAGGCAAAGACCTTCTGCTACTAAATCAGTTCTGAAAACACAAAATGTCTTTAAGAACCCACAATGACAGACACATGGCCACAAGGGGTTCCTGTGAACAGCAGAGTTCTCCAGGGGTGGCCATCTACCCAGATGAGGGGGGCAGTCCCAACATCTGCTAGGGTCTCACCAAAAGGATTATCCACCGTGCCAAGAAATGGATGGAAACACAGGTGGTTGTGTATTGAGGAGATATGTACAGCTGCTCAATTCCCCGGAAGAGTGAGCACCTGCCAGACATTGGCTGGAGCTGCTGAACAAAGCTAATTTCTCCTGCCAAAGAAAGCAGAATTTACAAAGAGCTGAGAAGATCATAAATTCACTGGTGAATATATCTGGTGCAGACAGGGATTTGGGGGAAGACAAAAAAGTTAATGTGATGAAGTAGGAATTCATCATCAATCTAAATGGCTGTTCAATATGGTTAAACATTCCAAAACACGGAGATACTTTAAAAGAGCTGTCTAAATTCGAATGCCAAAATCAAATATACTGTGCACCTTCCAGAAACAAATCAGAACATAACGAACAATTGAAAGAACTAGGTCTCAAAAGCTGAATTTTTTATTTACACATGCTTACCTCAAATACTGAAAGGTCTTTCCTTCGGTAAATTTCATTTGCTGGAGGATGAAACCATCCACATTTCTTTGAGTGTCTTAACAAAATATTTTTACTTTTCATATATTTAAGACAGAATTCACACAGGTAAAGCTTTGGTAACCTGTTAAAATTTTAAAATCAAAGAATCTATCAGATTGATTATACTGTTCAGGAAAAAATATTAAATATTGTTCAATTTTCTCCAAGTCATAATAAAGCTGCAATAGTATTTGGAAGAAGTAGTTTCAAGAAAAGAAAAAGATAACAGAAAACCAGTAGTAAAGAGAATGTACAAAGCTCACGTTATTTTTCAATATAATAATATTTGCTGCCATCATTTTGTGAACAAATCATTTGTTTCCTTAGAAATGTTATATAGACCAAAAGGTTTTCAGACCTGGAACCACTACTTGAAAAATCAATAAGGATGACCTGCTGTCAGGTGAACATGAGTATTTTTCAAATTTCAGATTTAATGTCATAGTGTCAATAGTATATATGGTCAGTGGTGTAACTGTAATCATCTTTTACTCAGAGGGAAGTGAATTCATTATTTTTAAAAATGATCTGTGTACTTATATAAGGCAGAGAAGTCCTAGAATTTAGTTAACATTTCTATTGATGGATGAGGTAACTTTAAAGTCTTATCATAAACATATATATCTAAAGTAATAAATGTAAAATAAAAAGATCTTGTTTCTACCAATTCCACCGACTCTAAATAACATTATACAAACAGATTTCTCTCCCATGATGACTTTTTCTCCACCTTTAAAATTGTAACATTTTTAATGTGTGCCCGATCACACTTAAACACTTTGTTAGTCTTGTAAGAAAATGTTTAGAAGCACTTTCTAGGTCTTTGGGGTATAGGAATGGGTAGAATGGTTTTGGGGAAAGTTAGCTACAGCTCTCAGAACACATGACTTATGATTACCCATACCAATTGAAGCTCACAGGTGTTTTTAAAAAGTTGTTCAAGAGCACACAGCTAAGTGATATAAGCTAGAAAGAGAAACCAAGACTCCTGACTCTTACTCTGCCACTTAACTTCTAAAACACCCTCCCCACTTTCTCCAGTAGATGATGGGCCAGACACCAACGTGATGGAGAAAAGGACAATTATCTACTCTAGAAGAAAAGCAAGTTTGTGATTGTCAGAAACTTCACAGGCTAAAACATTTGAGAAGATACTAATAAAGTATATCCTGATATACCTGAAAGAAGAAATCTGTTCACAAGATACCCATTTTTAGACATATTAGTTCAAGACAATTTCACAGCTAATCTTAGTTCAAGACAAAAGAAAACTCTAGGATCATTATTTTCTCTTCATTTTTAACAAGTTAGTCACAAATGGCTCTAAAAGTGCTCTAAAAGTAAAGATTTGCAGAAGGGTCTCTTAAGGCTACCCACCCCCACCTACTTTCTTTCATTTTTCCTCCTTCCGCTACATTTCTGTAAAAAGCTTGAAAACAAAATGTCAGATATCAGAGATATACGAACAGGTCTAATTAGGAAAATAAACAGGGCAATGAGAAGAAACCACCAACTACTTTACAGTGGCCAGTGTTTTTTCTCCTTATATGGTTTCATCCACAAACAACATTTGTCCAATTAACCAGAGGAGAAAGCATGTAGCTCAAAGGCAAAATTTACAATGCCCATGTAACTAAGGAGTGGAAGGAGTTTACATAGAACAGTGACAACTACTATAAAAAGACGCTGGCAAAAGTAATAGTTTTGGAAGCGCTTAGACTCAACTATCAAAATTTATGTCCTGAAAATCACCTAATTCCTGCTTCAGAACTGAGAATTCCCCTTCCTCACAAATATGACATTCAAGTTATATACCTTCTGGGCTGTTCCATTACCTTGCATATTCCTGTGGGTAAGGCGAGGAGTACCAGGTTTGGATTTCGTATTTCCCGAATTCTATTACAGAAGGGTACCGGCCACAGTCTTCCACTCCACTTTCACACTCTATTTTCTGTCAGAGAAAAGAAAAGAAAGGAAATAAAAATGTGTGTATTAGAAGAGGATTTCTTCACTTACCTTTTGGTTCTTTTACCAGTGGATATGAAAACCTACCAAGAACAGACACTAATCTTCATGGGGAATTTTCATGTTGTTGAAAACACATTAGAGGACCTTATAAAATAATCATCAACTTTGTATAAGATTCATAATAAACAAACTAATACCCTAAGAAACAGTATTACCAAGACAGGAAATGAGTACAAGGTAAATACATACGAATGTCTACTGTACTGGATGAATTTAATGACCTGGTGAAATGCATTAAAACGGAGTAAATTAGAAGATGATCTGGCTGTTAGACACTCTTATAGTCCCCTGTTCCTCCACGAAGTTAAAAGTGATCCCAACTGTAATTATATCATCAATTGTGAAAGTCTGCAGTTTAATATCCATCTCCTCTTACTTCCCTTACTCCCAAGCAGTAAGCTATATGAGGTTAAGAACTGTGCCTGCCTGATACAGACAAATGTTCATGAGTGAAATGCTGGTGTTACCGTACTGGAAAGAAAGGACTTAAAATTTAACAGCATCTTTCAGATAATGGCCTATTGTTCATCAGGTCTATCTATGAACAGCAGAAGTAGGCTGAAAATTTGATAGTATTTAAGGACTTCAGATCAAAGAAACTGGGGGAATTTCTGACATTTATCTTAGTCAAAGGAAAACAATACAAAGGGTATTGTTGGGGCAATGGGGCAGATGAGGAATGGAAATATCCAACAGCCCCTTAAATTAGAAACTGTCAGAAATATTTAGCCCAAGTGGCTGCTCCTAAAAATAAAGCTTGAGAGCCTACAGGTAGCCCCCTCCCCACACCAAAAAGAAAGTGAGGTCTGTCTGTGAAGTTTGCCATAGAAACTGAATGTGGTCTACTGATGTAACAAATTCATGCTCCATAATAAATCTGACCTCAAAAAGTCCAAAAGCCTTACCTGTTACCTGTTTTGGTGACAATAAACTACGTGGAGTTACTATTTTAAGTGGAATCATTTAAACAAATTACTGGACAATGAAAATAAAAGTGATTATAATTGATCACGCAACACAATATTGTCTTAATCAATGCCAAAGTGTTAAAATTACGAGACATTTTTCATATGGCTGGCCATCTGTGTTGGAAGAACCATTGGTAAATTTAAAAGCGATGTTCTTTTTAACCATTTAAAACTGCTATTTTCTACATTTCCACAAAAATAATCAGAAATCTGGTCCTTCATACCTAGAAGCATTTTTCCAAATCTGCTTCAACTACTGTTACTCTGGTCTATTTTCTGAGACCAGCTGAGCCCTTATCAACTTTTGAGAGTGGAGAAAACTCTATAAAGTCACTCTGCTTTTGAAGCTAGAGTCAACAACAACAATCATGATAACAGTTAAAGGACCACAAAGGATTCTGAGGGGGGATTCGCTGTAAAATCAAAGCAGTAATTTCATAATAGTCACAAATATAAAAATCACGTATTATCCTTGTTACTATAATGCGGTATCCTGGCCTTACCTCCCAAGAAAGTTCCTGGGCCTGCTTAAAAACATCCAAATCCTCTTCAGTAACGGTATCCTTGTTTCCAATCACATTTATATCTGTACTTTCTTGTTTGATGCTTATTTTGATTTCAGTATCTGTCATTTAAAACCAGCAGAAAGTGCATTCACTGACTTGAATCATGAGTAACCACCATACATTACCAAAATGGCACCAAATTAGCATAGTGGGCAAATAGGGATTTTTTTTAAGCTTTATAAGCTTTTATATCTAAGCACTGCTCAAAAGATCCAGCAGTACCCTTTCCCTACTGTACCCAAATTTTTATTTGAATTACCACTGTCATCTTTTTATAGTTTCAACAAACAAACGAGGGAAAGAGCAATACAAAGCAAAAATCATATTTTTCAGCCGAGATTAGAAGTTCTATCAATGTCTAGTTATAGAATTCCCATTATCCCTTTTGAGATTAAAAAAAAAAAAAAAATTCTACCGCTTTGTCGAAATGACACATTTTTGGTTCTTTTTTGTTGTTGTTGTTTTGGTTTATAAAGGGTAGCCAATGCAACGGGCCAATTTGTTAAATGAATTCATGAAATCCGTTTTCTCCCTACAGTGAATACACACACAGACACACACACACACACACACACCCAAAAGCACACTTCACAGAATCACAGATCAGGCTTTGTGGAGAAGGAAGCAGGATGGACTCGGTCATGAGAAAGCCATGGAGCAGAGGGAGCGGCAATGAGGAGCTGACACCCCCCCCAACCACCGCAGCGGGAAGCACTGAGGCACAGAAGCAAGCAGCGCCATGGCCGAGGCGGCGGCACGGCAGGGAACGCGGCAGAAGCGTGACAGCGGCTACTCATGCGGGACTACAAAGCCGTAAGCAACACTACGGAGGCATCTGGGGGTCCTAGTGTCACTACGGATGGAAATAAATAATAAAAGGTGGGAGAGTATTAGTTGGGAAAAAACATTTTGGAGGTTTAGTCAGCATTAGAAAAAGGTCAAAGTTTCACTGCTTCTGTATGAAAGTGAAGTGAGAACGAGAGAAATAGCTAAGACCTATGTGACAAATAGGAATTGATTGATTTATTTTTTTCGGGGTTGGGGAGAAAGGGACGGGACGCAGGTTTGGTTGGAGCTTTGACCTTTTGCTTACCATCATCCTGATCAGGTTTAATCCTTCCGTCTGTCAAGCTCCCCTTCCCTGGTGAGGGGGTCCCCATCTGAGGGGTCACTTTATATTTTAATCTGCCTAGCATCCTGTGCTTTTTAAGATAAGTTGTTCGCTTGAAGTGAGCAATTGCTTTAAAAATACGTCCTCTAGCCATCCCCCAGCTAGAGGAGGAGGAGTGAGCAATAAACCTACTTCTAATATCTCTTTTTCCAAAGAAATGGGCTTTAGATTTTGCCGTGGAAGATAATTCAGTTTTACGACGCATACGTTTGGGTGGTGCGTAACTTGGGTGTCCCTTTTTTCGAGACTGTCCCTGAGTGGTATAGATATGAGAGAGTCCATCAAAGAGTGCCTTCAGCTGGCTGTTCTTAGTCAGACTGCTAAAGGAGGGCACACTGGACTGGCTAGAACAACTCTGGGGAGAGGTAGAAGAAGTGGAGGTGCTGGACTTTTGTGAACTGGGGCTCTGACCAGAGATGGGGGTTGGGGGTGGAAGTGAAGAAGGTGGAGGTTTTAGCTTTTGTGTGGTACCTGTAGCCAACACATGAGAAGTGCATGACTGTTTCTGAGAGACCTTTTTCCTTGGACGATAGTGCTTTGAAAAGTCTATTATTTCACCTCGTGATCTGCGACCATCAGGTGATGGTGTAAAAAACTTAGTAAGGCCATCAATGAGCCCTTTGGTTTTCTTGTTAACTTTAAGTGTAGAGGCAGAAATGTAGGTGGAGGTGGTGGTGATTTTGGTGGTGGCACCAGGCCGAGTGGGGTCTGTAACAGCCAATCTGCTGCTTGAGTCCTTCCCAGATGCAGCATGACCAGATGAAGGTGTGGTACAGACTTTAGTCTTTTGACCCCTACCAGGTGACCCCCTTCCTGTGAATGCATTCATGGATCCTTCATCACTGGTTACAGACCTAGGCAAAAATTTAAAGAATAGTATCAGCATTTAATAATAGAATTATAAAGGTATCTAAAACAAATCTATAGCAACTAGATGCATTCAATGTGCTTAAACTTAAGAAGCCGAACTGCAACCCTCAGAACTATGTGTGTGTGTGTGTGTGTGTGTGTGCCTCCATCTAGGTGTTTCTCTGTTCAAAAGGGGAGCGGCCACCACATGTGCATGTCATGATCTTCCCAGGGCCCAGCCAAGATGGACTGGAAGAAGCCGCATGGACCCAGGGGCCATAGAAGTAAGACAATTTTTGAAGCAACTCAAAGAACGCGCAATGCTTTCATTATACTTAAATAAAAATGGTACCCCCTATGTGGTCACAAGTCGTTATGATTTCCTACGTCTTTTAAAAAGTAGTAAAGGACTTGGGGCGCCTGGGTGGCTCAGATGGTTAAGCGTCTGCCTTCAGCTCAAGTCATGATCCCAGGGTCCTGGGATCAAGCCCCACGTCTGGCTCCTGGCTCGGCTGGGAGCCTGCTTCTCCCTCTCCCTCTGCCTCTCCCCTGCTCATGCTCTCTCTCTCTCTCTGTCCCAAATGAATAAATAAAATCTTAAAAAAAAAAAAAGCAGTAAAGGACATAAGTCATTAAGTATTATCTAGACGTGAAAAGTGCATCTAATCTCTAGTGAGAAGCAATTTTAATTCAATTGGAAAATTTATATAAATAGAATTTGGGTAGGTCTATAAATTAGTACTTTGTTGTTGTTAAAGAAAACATTAAAGATATCCTCTTCCTCTCGGCAGTTTATGCTTAGGATGGTAAGATAACCAATAATACTCTCTAAGTCGAGGAGACAATTAATTACAGCATAAAATATTGCTGAAAAAAGGACAACAATAGCAAAAACTAAAGAAATGATTAAAGAAAAGCTACAGCAGGTCAGACATGACATGGAAAAGTCTGGTGAAGAAGCAGCACATTTACCATGGTCTTTATCAGATACTTGGCAATAGAATCTTTATACACTATTTCAGCTCATTTGAGGCTGGTTCTGCCCATCCAGCTGTGTGGTCAATAGAGACCAGTGGCCATTCCACTACCACAGCTGCTTAGAGGAACAGCAGCTGCCTGCCTTCACCTCAGGCTAGGGCTTAGAAAGCTACCCATTTTGCAGCAGAATTTTATACAATAGAAACATTTGCATGTGAATTATGGCAGTGCCGGGGCCCAAGAACGCACTTTAAAAATTATCAATTTAGCTGAAGGCTCATAATGAAGAAATGGAAGCCTGAAAATGATATGATACTCCATTATAAAAATATCTTAATTACAAACAGAAGAGCACATGTTAATGGTCATCTTGAACATTAACGAACAATTTCAGCGGTCAGCTGCAGTGGACTCTGGTGCAGCAACGGGGCGAGCTACTGGGCTCATCTGAGGCAGCTCCACCACCAAGAGCTTTGCCCTACACCAATGATCCAGCCAAATCAGGTTAACACTGGAGATCTCTAGTGTCACAGTGAGGGTTACCAATAAACAATCATCTGAGCTAAAATGTTTCCCATTAGAATGCTGCATTTGGACTGTATCTGGAATCGATTGCCCAGAAAGGATAAGATGCTTATAAAGCATGTAAAAAGGAAAACTCCCTAGACTGTCTTAAAAATTCCTAAGCTCAAAGGACAATTTTGGACAAACAAAAAGTTAGGACTGGTGCCAGATGCAATTTTCAGCTGTGTCCTTTGTTTGGAAAGTTTATATCCTAATTTGGTATTTTTAATTGGGCCCTGAGGATACAGTCCCATTTTGAGAACAATGCTTACACAGGATGAATGCAAAAACATATAATTTCTACTTCAAATGATGCTAATATGAAAGATGTTATTAATAAACGTTTCATGTTTGCCCCGAGAAATTAACAAAAATTCCATTTAAAAAATGTCCACCAGTTAAAGGGCTTTCATAAAAAAAAAAAAAAAAACTATAAAGGAACATGCATTTTCTATTTCTCCGTTGGGAAACAGAGGTGCAGGAGTTGATGGTTTTTCTGAGAGCAGGTAAGGTAGTGAATTGCTTCAGTTAAATTAGGGGGAAGAGTAGCAAGTAAGTAAGGTATCTGGTGTTTGTTCACAATGTATGCAGAGAGCACCTATTCCCTTTTACTAAGCTTAAAGAGGTGGGCCATGGTCTTAGTGACAGAACTCCTTTAGATATGCAACTCCCTATTTAACGTTGATAGTCAATTCTATATTCTAAAGGTTAAAAAAAAAAAAAATCCTTTCTCCCCTTATCCTTCCTCTACTTATCTAAGTAACTCTGGCTAAATGTTCTACTGGGCTTTAATGGCAACTATATGGCCATAGGCTAGTAGAAATGAAGTTATCATAGTAGATGTGCAGGCCACTGTGAACATACTATTTCATATGTTTATGTCTGCACACATGTGCACATACCAAACAGTTCTAACTCTTTGTGTGCAAACATGAGGACAGTCATTTACAGGTTTCTCAGAGGCTCCTATTTCATATAAGGGATCTTAAATGCTGTAATACTAAATTAGCACCAGAAAAGAGAAGGTTTTTTTTCTAAAATGCTACCCGGAGTGACAAGAGATTCACTCATAGATGTGAATAAATCCCTCTCTTGTTTTAAAATCCCCATAAAAATATTTATATAATTAAGGTTTTCTAATGCTCAGCCAGTAATAAAGTAGGCAGAATGACTGTTTCCAATTCTTACATTCTGCTTCCATCCTGCTACATCACAGATACTGCCAACAGAAGCTCCCCAAATGCCAATTGTAATTAAAAATATTATTTTCAAAAAATTTCCACAGCCTATGCAAAAGGAGAACTATTCCTCATCCCTTGAGTTTGTAAAATGATGCTAAAAAGTTAATGGAATCTAAGGGGGTTACAATTGCCTATATTTTAAAGCACAACATAAAAGATTTCTTTTGATAAGATCTCAACCTACAACAATCGTTGCTTTAATTTATTTTTCGGTCGTCCAATGGGTTTTGCATATCGTCGTTTTATTTGTGCAGCTTTCTCATGAAGTAGTTTTCTTCCCTTTTTCTTTGGTCTGCAGACTTGGCAAATCCACATCCCTGAATTAATATATATATGAGAAAAATATTTTAATGTTTCATTTTAGGAGAAGATATTAAATATAAACTGCAGCTGAAATAAGCTGCCCAAGGGTGCCATATGCAGAACTTTATTCAAGAAGGTAGGTCATTCCCTTGTGTCATCCTCCTCAGGAAGTCATCATTAAAGGTCAATTTCCCCCCAGGGTCAAGGTGGTGAGAGCAGAGGGCTGCCCCTATCTCTGAACCCTTCTATGAGGCTTTTCGCAACATGTCACCAAACCTCCCTCCACCACACAAATACACAGGAAAATCCGATCCTGTCAGATATTATGTATCTTTCAATTAGAGGGACACATTTTCAAGTCAATCGGTTTTTGGAATTTCTGGGGAAGAAAAAAAATATTTGTTTTTATTTCTTTCTGGAACTCTTCCACACTAAAAAAAAAAAGAAAGTATCAGTATAAAAGATAATTTTTGAATTAAAACAATTTTTAAGTACTCTGGAACTGCAATAATTAAAACTATACATCTGGCATAGGGAAATAGGTCACTGGACAAGAATTTTTAGACCCAAACAACTGAAGCCTATAAAAAAGTTTAGCATATCAAAAGGTCATATTTCAAGTCACTGGGGAAAGGATGCAATGACTCAGTGAAGTGGTGATAGAACAAACAGCCATCTATAGGAAGGAAAAGAATTACTTCCTATCCTTTATAAAAATAAATTCTATGCAGATGAATATTATGACAAAATTAAATGTTACAAGTATCAGGAAAAATATGTGGATATTTAATTTTAGCACGACTGACATTTAAGACTAAAGCCATAAAGACAAAGATTCATGGATTGGGCTACATAAAAATATAAAGAGCTTCTACAAATCAGTAAGAAAAAGGTGAAAACACCAAGAGAAAAATGATTAATGGGTAAAAACAAGCATTTTACAAAGATGATATACAAACAGCCAATAATCAAACACAAAATGCTTTCAATCTCACTGCTTAAAGAAAAAAATTACCAGACATCTTTTTTCTATTATCACATTGGTAAAAATTTTAAATAATAGCACTGTATTTCATTGAGTCTGAGACACTATTGCCTACAAAAAGCATCTGATTTTTTTTTTTTTTTAAACTGTGTCTTGGACTTAATGACATATAGTAATGGTGAGTGTTGGTCATAATACAGGAAAACAGGTATTCTCACACACTGGTTGTCGGTCTGAAAACTGATACAACATTTCATGTACATAGCCTTTGATCCAGCACTTCCTCCCCTAGGAATTTATCTTAAGGAAATAATTGTGGATGGAAAAAATTGAAACATTTGTAATGTCCACCATAGGGGATTGGTTAAGTAAGTTATGGTTTGTTTATACATGGGGTTGCACAATCAAATATGCTCAGGAGCCACCCAGGGATAATGCATGTGACTGAAGCAAGCTGGAATTCAAGACAAGAGGGAGGAGTGAGATTGGGGCAAGTTGGAACATGCATACTCCACCTAAAAGACGCAAATTCAAAATTTTAAAAATACTGTGCCAGCTCGCCTGCAGTGCATTTAAAGGAGTCTTAAAATAGATGTATGTTGTTCCCAACAAAGCCTAACTGCGGCCCCCAGTCACCGGGTGTGTAACGCCTGCTCTATACTATAGAGTTTTATGCACTCATTAAAAACTGTGTTTAGGAGAGCATTTAGTGATGTGGGGACGTTAGAATCTTATTTATAAAGATGGAAAAGACGTAAGATTACAAAAACATGTATAGAATGTTCCATTTCTTTTTTTTAAAAAAGTGTGTAGGGAGCTGGGAAGGAATTTCTGATTTTCTTATTCCTTCTTGTCAATCTGTATTTACTAAATCTTTCACAATAAAAAAATGAATAAATTTTATAAAGAGGCAGTAATTTCTAATGCTTAATATATTATAAAATGAGGAGAAGAAGGCTGAGCTAGGCTTACTTACACAACAAATAGAGACAAAAATCCATATGCCATATGGATATATCCAGATAAAAGAGTTCATATGCCCATGTTTACATTATCAACTAATGGCCAAGAAACGTGGGATGGCTCCTGTTGTAGGACTTTGGAGACATCATTACAACCATTATGGAAAATAGGTAATTTCTCACCTCTGAACACAGTACTGAATAATATGGAGAATGTTCTAAACTTCTGACATACCTAATCTAAATTTATTCTAATAAGGGAATGGTTTTGGGAGAGGAATGCTCTTCTTTAACCCTGTGTCTGAATTAGAGTCTTTATTATATACATTGCCCGCAAACTAAATGCTTTTATACTCCTCTGTCCACAACCTGTGCCAAACCCACAGGAACAAGGAGGGTGGGAGGGATGAATAAATGCTTACGGAACCTGTATACCTCTGGGCTGGACAAGGCTAATGAGTACGTAATAAAACACATTTTTACTATAGTTTAAAAGTTCACCTTTTGGCATTCTGGAAAGTGGGGGGTCACAGCACTCCATATGGAATCCTCTATCACAGGAGTCACAAAAAAGCATATTATCCTGTAAGATAACATATTAGAGAGTAATTGAGACTGAAATCAGCTGTAAAAGGCCACAAATTCTTATCCGACGAACAATAATCAAAAATAATGAAGGGGTAGCACGATCCCTGCTGAAATCTGACATCACATTGTATTTAAATCTTTAAAACAAAATAGCAACACTCTACAAAAATAAAAACCTTAACACCGAAAACTCACAATTTAGTTGGAGATAGACTACTGAGAGCCATACTTACTGCATTTTTGCCTTGGATTCTACATGCACTGCATGTCTTGCATTCGATGCACTGCCACCTTAAGGCCTTTACGTTTGTTGTTAATTCAGGACAAAATTTCAAACAGGATGGGTGTCCTAGAAGAATAAAAAGGAAACTGCTTTATGGGAATGCGGCTTTAGATTTTTTCAACTCTCATTCCCTCATATTTAACAGAGAGTGATAATGTCAGTTAAAGACTTAAATTTATACCAGTTCCCATCACAAGTCTCGGAGAACTTGAAGACAACGTATGCTCCAATCACGTTCTCATTCCTGTGCCTTCGGTTCATCTCCTTACTGCCCTGGCCCTCCTCATCAACCACCATTTACACAAAGTTTGCCGGTTTGCTGGACTGTGAGGAAAGTATGAAGTTCAAAATCACAGAACTTAAAATGACAGCTAAATAAAAAAAACGAGCTGCTTAAAAATACAATTATAAATGCAAAAAAAATATATTATACAGAGAATATCCCATTGCTGGGACATACAAAGAAGATACTGTTGCCCTCTTGCCTCTGGGTCCTGCATTTAAATTTTGGAAGTAGAAGCAGAAATCATGAACTTGAGAGTTAAGAAGTTGGAAGATCCAGGTCGAATGGAATATGCCAAGAAGCAACACCCCTGCAGGCTTCCCCCATTTTCCTGAGTGTCCAGCTTTTTCACACTGTTTCGGGCACACTTTTCATCTAGCTTCGCTCACATCACAGAGGAAAAGTGGAGACCCTGAGGGGCAACACCACTCAAGGAAGCCACCCAGACTATACAGAGTCATAGATTTCTCCAAAAGGCTTAGGGAGTATGAGCCTACACTTTTTGGAAGACAGTTCTGTTTAAAACGTAATGGTCTTTTATCACACAAACCTGAGATCTCTAAGTTTCATTTTATTTTTCTAAATCTGGTCTTAAACATTAGTAAATCCCACGTGAAAGAACTTATAACTAAGCTGCAAAAGAAACCTGAGGGTAATAAAAAAGGCAGATTCTGCAATTTCAAAACTGTTTTATAATTTCCTGACTTTGGCAGGCTCATTGTTTAAATATGTATTTTGGGTTGCTGCCAAAAAGGTCCTCCTCCCTAAAGCTTAACAGGTGCTTCGTAAAATTCCACCCACTAGGAGATTTGGCTTTTTGAAGTAAAAACATTCAAAATCAATCATCAATACCGTTAATAAAAGCACACTATTCCTGAGTTTAAAAAAAATCCAAACATCTGTATTTAAGATGTTGAGCAAATAAAATGTTGTCATAGGATTACAACCTCAGGCTGCAGAGACACCCAGGCAGATGCATTTAACCTATGACACTATTCTTTTATAAAGGCTCCTCTCATTCAAATTAGTACAGGGGGAGGAAGTTGAAATATATAAAAACGGTATCAATCACGTCTTTCTGCTCGGGAACAGCAAACAAAGACAGCTTGCTGGTCCACTTTAAGAAGTATACTCTGAAGGGGGGAGGGGAGAGATTTACTTTGATCAGGGTTTCCCCCCCCCCTTATATAGTTGGGGGAGGGTAAGAACTCAAGTTTTAAAGAACAGCAATTTAAATTCCACCCTTAAAATAGGTCCCATCAGCTTAAAAGTATACCATTTACTTCTCTTTTTCCCCCTTCTTATTACTTCCTGTAAGTCATACATCACTAGCACATATGACCTCAATTTCATGCACTAGATTTTTCTCTCCATTTAAATCTGTTTTTGTACTTTGTAGTTTAATATTCAGTAACTAAGGTAATTCACATCTTATTATAGTTTATTATTTATTCTCACAGAGATCCTATGGAAAATACTTTTTAATAATTACACATTTTGAAAATTAATGTATTTCAGCCACTGCCAATCAAGAGCAAGGAATTTCTTCCTCTTATTGCTTTCTCTCACTTTAAGCAATATTATATCTCAAAACTACGATTTAAGCTACCCTGTCAAATTCTAAAATCTTCAGCCAATCTTTCCTTTAGGCAGCAATCTTACCTTTATTTAGCTCAAGAGAATTGGCCATAGATCCCTTCCAGCTCTAAATTTCTATGACTCTGTAAAGGATGCTGAGGGATGAAGAAACATTTCCATTTTATTTTCTCACGGCCACTTTAACACAAAAGACTGTAACTGAGTCTTGATATACCACTACACAATTACAGTAATTAGATAAAGGACAAAAATGCTAGTGATAATGAAATTCCTTACCTCCTGTTTAACCATTCCATAAACTCAACAATTCCCTCTGCAATGTAGGATCTCTCTGCTGACACAATTCATGGTGGTTTGTCTTTCTGGAGTTTGTTTTACTTTTGTAATGTGCAGTTTATCAGATCTGAGAGCACAGTATGTATTCATTCACTCACTCATTCTTATTACAAACACACACGTAGCACTAGTCACTTACAGTAGTTTTATCTAGCAAAACCAAAGGAATACTGTTTATAATTAAACAAGTACCAATGAAGCCACAAACCAGTAAAAGTAATTTCTGGAGGAAGTACTGTGGGAGGAAAACAACATGGATTCTGGAGTAGACGGAACAATGCCCCCCGAAGATGTCTACGCCATAATCCCTGTAACCTGTACCTGGATCACTGGACACGGTAAACGGGACTTTGCAGCTATGACTAAGGGTACAGGTCTTAAGACAAGGAAATTATCCTGGGTTATCTGGGTAGGGCCAATCTAATCATGAGTACTTAAAAGCAGAGATCTTTTCCAGATGGGTTAGTAAAATGAGATGGAAAAGGGAGGATATGAAAGACTCCACCCAGCTTAGCTAGCTTTGAAGATGGAAGAAAGGAGGAGAGACCAGAAGCCAAGAAATATGAGTGGCCTTTAGAAGCAGGGAATGTCATTCACCTAACAGCCAGCAAGAAAATGAGGTCTTGGCACAGCAAGCATCATACTCAGTGGAGTTTTTGGGGTACCTCACTGGCTCCGTCAGTGGGGTGTGTGACTCTTAGACACAGGGTCATGAGTTTGAGCCCCATGTTGGGGAGACAGTTTACTTAAAAAATAAATAAAATCTTAAACAAAAACAAAAACTGAGAACTTCACCCTTAAGGTCAAGAATAAGACAAGAATGTCCACTCTCACCACTTTTATTCAACAGAGTACTGGAAGTACTAGCCACAGCAATCAGACAAGAAAAAGGAATAAAAGGCATCCAAACTGGTAAGGAAAAAGTAAAACTTTCACTATTTGTAGATGACATGATTATAGAGAAAACCCAAAGACTCCACCATAAAACTATTAGCACTAATAAATGAATTCAGTAAAGTCACAGGATACAAAAATCAATCTACAGAAATCTCTTGCATTTCTATACACCAATAATGAAGCAGCAGAAAGAGAAATTAAGAAAACAAGCCCATTTACAACTGAACCCAAAATAAACTTAACCAAGGAGGTGAAAGACCTATACTCTGAAAACTATAAAACATCAAAGAAAGAAATTTAAGACAATGCAAAGAAATGGAAAGACATTCCATGCTAATGGGTTGAAGAACAAATATTGTTAAAATGTCCATATTACCCAAAGCAATCTACAGATTTAATGCAATTCCTATCAAAATACCAATAGCATTTTTTCTAGAACTAGAACAAATAATCCTAAAATCTGTGTGGAACCACAAAAGATCCTGAATGGCCAAAGCAATCTTGTAAAAGAAAAAACAAACCTGAAGTATCACAATTCCAGATTTCAAATTATACTACAAAGCTGCAGTAATCAAAACATTATGATACTGGCACAAAAATAGACACATAGATCAATGGAACAGAATAAAAAGCTCAGAAACAAACCCACAATTATATGGTCAATGAATCGCTGACAAAGGAGGCAACAATATGCAATGGGAAAAAGACAGTCTCTTCAACAAATGGTGCTGGGAAAACTGGACAGCTCCATGCAAAAGAATGAAGCTGATCCACTTTCTTACACCACTGACAAAAAAGAAACTCAAAATGGATTAAAGACCTAAATGTGAGGCCTGAAGCCATACAAATCCTAGAAGAAAGCCCAGGCAGTACCTTCTCTGACACTGGCTGTAGCAACTTTTTTTCCTAGATATGTCTCCTGAGACAAGGGAAATAAAAGCAAAATTAAACCACTGGGACTAAATGAATATAAAAAGCTTCTGCACGGTGAAGAAAACAATCAACAGAACTAAAAGACAAGCTACTGAAAAGGAAAAGATATTTGCAAACGACACACCAGATAAAGGGTTAGTATCCAAAACATATAAAAAACTTACAAAACACCCAAAAAACAAATAATCCAATTAAAAAATGGGCAGAAGACATGAACAGACATTTCTCCAAAGACGACATACAGATGGCCAGCAGATACATGAAAAGATGCTCATCACTTCTCAGGGAAATTCAAATCAAAACTACAATGAGATACCACTTCACACCTGTCCTAATGACTAAAATAAAAAACACAAGAAACAAGTGTTGGTAAAGATGTGGAGAAAAAGGAATCCTGTGCACTGTTGGTGGGAAGGCAAACTGGTGCAGCCACTGTGGGAAACAGTATGGAGGTTCCTCAAAAAATTAAAAATAGAATTACCATATGATCCAGTAATTACACTACTGGGTATTTACCCAAAGAATCAAAAACACTAATTCAAAGGGACATATGCACCCTGGTGTTTATAGCAGCATTATTTATAATAGCCAAATTACGGAAGCAGCCCAAGTGTCCATTAGATGAATGGATAAAGATGTGTGTGTGTGCGTGTCTGTGTGTGTAGTGGAGTATTATTCGGCCATAAAAAAGAATGAAATCTTGCCATTTGCAATGACATGGATGGATTTAGAGAGTACAATGCTAAGTGAAATAAGTCAGTCAGCGAAAGACAAATACCATATGCCTTCATTCATATGTGGAATTTAAGAAACAAAGAAACAAACAAACAAACAAAATGACAGACAAGCCAAAAAACAGACTCTGAACTATATAGAGAACAAACAGATAGTTACCAGAGGGGAGGTGGGTGGGCGATGGGTGAAATAGGTGAAGGGGATTAAGAGTACACTTATCTTGATAGAGCACTGAGTAATAGAATTGTTGACTCACTATATTGTACACCTGAAACTAACACTGTATGTTAACTATATGGAATTAAAATTTTAAATATATATACACAGAAACATAATATTCAAATTAGCTTCATGGTGAAAGAGCTTCCCAAATGTATGGGGGGAGATGATATAGAGAGTCTCTGGTGATTGATCCTGAGTTGAGAAAGCACATTTATAGCGGAATCAGGGCAGAAATCCAGACTGGGTTCCTGAGGAGCAGAGAGCTAAATTCTTTGGACATTTTTTATTTACCTCTATTGGATTAGATCCCATTTTATCTATCTTGTGTGGGTTTTTTTTAAATGTCAGGAAACATTATCTTGGAAAATGATTTGCCATCTTTACAAAGAGATGACTTTCTGAAATATATATACAAGTATTTGTTTAAAAAAAAAGGGAAGGAAGGAAGGAAGAAAAGAGAAGAAAAAAGAAAGAGAAAGAAAGAAAATGGGGTCTTGGTCCTACAAACACAAGGAATTGAGTTCTGTCAACAACTTTATGGTAATTTGTTATACGAGCAATGGAAAACTACTAAACACTCTGACACTGGGTCTCTCAGACCGGCCGTCTGACCAACCATCTGTCCATCTGAGATACGGTAAGGAAAAGGACAAACGTTTCAGATTTTATAGTCTAGCAGGAAAGAGACACATTAAAAATTAGAATTAACGTGTGAGAAAGGGTGGTTCAGAGAAATGGATGAATCTAGCAGGTTAGAGGAAGGTTCTTTCTTCCCAAAGAAGAAAGCCAAAGGATGACTGGCATTAGATGGGAAAAGGTGGTAGAAGCTAGGATATGCTGAGGGAGAGGGGGACATGGCGCACTTAGGGAGGAAAGGTGCAATTTAACCAGTGTGCACAATATTGGGAGGGGCGGGTAGTGGTGTTAACAGGGGCCCAACCAGAAGAGGGTTTGGGGGCTACATTAAAGAATTTGAATTTTTCCTAAGGGTTATTTGGTAGCCACTAAAATAAATCTGTGAATAGATTTTGAAGTTTAAAAATTCACTTAGCCTGCAGCATGGAAAATGGATGAGGGGAAGGAGGGTCAAGATTCGATTTAGGTTATTATAACAGCAGATGTGAGTGGTTTTGGTGGGAGTGTGTGGATATACCGAGGATGTGGGATTTAGATTAGGACATATAATCAATGTATTTTTGGTGATTCCTTAATGTGAGAGAACAGGACAGGATGGCTTGTGGAAATGAGTGGCCAGTGGGGTGCCATTTGCTGCAATGGTAAATCCCTAAGGAGAAGAAAGAGGTTAGTTTGCTGAGATCTCCACTGTTCCTGAGGTGTTTGTTGTTTGGGGGCAGTGGGGGCACTGCAAGGTTGACAGGCTATTTTGGATACTTAACTCTGAGAAGCCTATGGGGGCGTCCAAGTGGTGATACTCTGAAGGCATTTATATCTAAGGACCTGGAGCTCAGCGGAAGCTATGAGGCAAAGTAAGAAACACAGGGCTAAGGACAGAAGCCTGAAGAAACATGTAGGGGATGGAGGGAGACAAAGGAGCAAACAAAACTGTGTGAAAGGAAGTGGTGACAGAACACACAGAAAATATGGTATCATAGAGGCCAAAGGAAACGAACGGTTAAGGAAAAAGATTTTCAACAGGCCACATAGGCTGAGGACTAGCAGGTGTGAACTGAAAGATGTACAGTAGAGTCTGATGCAGACTGAAAAGTGACCTTTAGATTTTGCTACATGCACGTCCCTGGTAATCCTGCCCCGCACAATTTCAGTGAAATAAAAGGCCAGGCGCAAGGTTTCTGCTTCCTGTTTCTCCACTTGGATGGTCAGTCCAGCTGCGGGCTTGTGGAAGGTGGGGCTTACCAACCCTTCCTTCCCCGATCTATGTATTCCTCTTCAGATTCCATCCTTAGGTTTCTCTCTAGTCAAGGGTCTCCCTCCCAACCCAATCATTCAATCCTCGTGCAGTGTGAAGCTGGATAACTAGCCAACCAACTAGTCTCACAGTGACCGTAACAAACTAGTGTTGTTTAAATATACCTATTTAACTGCATGTCGCACCCACCAGCTGATCCTGGGAGCAGAAGGCAGGCCAGTTTTGTTCATGGTTGACACACATATGAAGACAAACCCAGCAGAGACTTCAGGCGTCCTGAGGGCAGACTGGTATTTGGCGCCACAGCTCCCATTCCCTCTGCCATACAAAGGTGTTTTCCTCGCCTTCCCAGCTCTATTCACAGCAGCCTCTCTCTGCCGCTGTTCCAATGAGCTTCCACTTAGACTGATGCTGTAATTTTGAACTGTACACTTATCTTAGATTTGCTAATTTGAAAACACACATGCACACAACTCATCTGTAAGTAAGATTTAACCACCCAGCAATCTGAGCAGTAGACACAAAATTTCATTTGGTATAATATCTAATACTTATGTGAAGCTAATTAAAGATAATTTGGTCTTAATGAGGCAAAGAGAATATAACAGTGTTAATTTCAAAGTAGGCTGATCCATGAAAGTCAAGTAAAATCACTTCCTAGGCCCAACATTTCCAAAGACCTGAATATGAGTATCTGATGATTCCCGCATTCGTATTAGTGGTTAGAATGAATAATCCTTCACATCTGTGTAATGTTTCATAGTTATTGACAATCTTCACATCGTGATCTCACTGGATGCTCACAACAGCCCTGTGGATGCTGGGTTGTAGACGTCAGCCTCCACATTTTACAGATAAATGAAAACTGCAGTTACACAGCCAGCAAGCAGAAACCTGGAAAACCATACTTGAGGCTCTGTGCACCCTGCCCCTCACCTCATATTTTTACTACTGCAAACTTGAATTATTTTTTCAAAGGAACTTGCAGCAGGAAAAACATAGTTAAAGAAAATACTGCCCATTTGCAGCACTGAGCCACCTTAAAAATAGAGACATTTCTAATTGGCTTACTTTATGATGTAAGGAGAAGGAAACATTTATTACTCACATCTATGAAATCTAAGCAGAGTTTAAGTGTGACATCATACAAATGGTACTTCAGACACAGGCGACTACAAACCAACAGGCACATATGGGAAACACATTTAAGAACGATCCTCCTTATGGGCTGCCATCTTTCCTCATCATTTCCTCTTTCTGGTTTTATACTGCTATGGGTATTTTTTTCACATGAACATTTTACGTCAGGGAGTCCTTTGATCATTACAGTTTCGATTCAATGCTAGAACCAATGGACTCTTCTGAGGGTGAGACAGTGGCCATTTCCATAGGCCAACTAGGGGTACCACCCACTCTGTAACTCCCACTTGAGAAACTGGACTGGACCAGACCATGACAATGGGGCTTCCACCATTATTGTTCCACCCCAGACAAATGCACACCACTGTTGAGCCATGCCATCTTATTTTATTACTTTTCCCCTCTAATTATCAAGTGTCACAAAAGAACATTGTAACTACAAGAACGCCACCCACCCCCAGCTCTCCAAAGAACAACTATATTTGATTTTGATTCATCTATTTAAAGAGTAGCACATAACAAAGTCTACTCATCTGATCTACCAGATGAACTAAATGTCTACAGTGCATCTCCCTGAGGTAAGAACAATGGTTTTTTTTCCTTGACTAAAGTAGCTAAATCCAGATTGGCACAGTACATTCAAGGAAACATTAAGTGAACCTCAACACTGAGCCAGATCCCATGGTGGAATCTAGAGAAGCTCTCTTAGCCATCCTCTATCCTAAACTAAGGGATATGATGCTCCCAGGGCTTGTATTGCGGCCATGACCCATACCTTGACTCCAAAGCCTCTGGCTTTTTCTAATTGAAAGGAGGGGGTAGGGGAGAACTGGCTCACAGAATGACTCTAGCTATATGAGCCTTCCAAGACAGTATCCTTAGTCCATTCTTCTCCATT
This sequence comes from Mirounga leonina, assembly GCF_011800145.1. NCBI lineage: Eukaryota > Metazoa > Chordata > Mammalia > Carnivora > Phocidae > Mirounga > Mirounga leonina. The sequence goes on along the minus strand of NW_023270265.1, from coordinate 3,203,577 downwards.
TGTTAAAAGAGAAAACCTAACATTACACCTACATACCCTGGTAAAGTAAGAAACTTTAGGGAAAAAAAATTTTGATGACCTCAAAGTACAAACGAGATCAAACTTCTCCTTTGGCAGGTTTTCAGTCTGGGAAAGATGAAGGGAGATTGATTACATCAGAAAATCTAAGATGTACCTGTTTAGAATTACACCTTTATACCTTGTGAAGGAGGCCTTGAAGTTATGATCTAGTAGATAATGATCTCAAATTTCTCATCAGCTCAAGTAAGTGTATCAGCAGAGGTAAGGAAATATATGAAGGGAACTTTTCTTCCCACATTTAAGTGCATTTTTAATCTGTCTCGGCACCCAGACAAATAGGTACTCAAAAAAATAAAACAGTGAAGGTAGTTTTTAAAGTACCACCTTAAAAGTCACAAAGGGTAAACCCCAGACAAATGCACACCACTAAATTGATCAGGCAGTTAAACAAAAGAATAATTCATTCAGAGTGAGCCTCGTGAGAAAACCCAAAAGATAACTTCAGAGTCAGAACTGATGAGTGAAGGACTACCTCAGCAGGATAAAACGGGGAGATTGCAGGGTTGAAATTTATTAAACTGAACATACAGATAATGTTTCCATGCCCTTTTGTCACTATCCATGATACCATGGGCAGGTAAAGAATTTTAATGAATCCGTAAAGCCCATCAAAAAGACTGTCAGAATGCATTTCTCAGGCAGAGTTTGAAATGTCTTATTTCCAAGGCTCCCCTCCCAGTCAGGTCCTGAGAGCGGCAGAACCACATAAAGCTTATCCAGTTAAACCTTTATAGGAGGACAAAGAATCATTACACAACACTGTCATTCCTCAGTAAATGAAACATTTCCTCTATCCAACCATCAAGCAGCTGTCAAAATGATGTTAAGATTTGAAATTACTTGCAGCAATCGAGGACAATATCAAACATGCCAAATAATGACAATGGCTGACATTTATAGCACACTTACCCTAGTTGTTGTAGACCCTGTGCTAGGCTATTTACTGGTGTTCTCTCATTGAACTCCCACAAAATCCAAGAGGTAGGTGCTAGCATTATCTAATTTTTCTAGTGTGGAAATCAAGGCACAAAATAGTTAAGTAACTAACTCAAGGTAGAAGAACCGGGCTATGACTCGCTCTTGAGTTTTTGTTAACCACTTACTATACTGACTTCCTAAATGATGGTATGCTATGGTATTTTGCAGTTTGTTGTTGTTTTTAAAGATAACCATAATCAGAGAAATACTTGGTTATGAATGTGAAAATAACACTTCGGGAGGAAAAACGTTTCAGTAGGCTGAGAGAAGAAAATTTAAAGATTAACACAAAGAGATTATTTTTTAAAAATCCAATTAACTACTACTCAATCTGTTGGCTGTGTGTGGTTGTGTATACATATATAACTATATATAAAACTATATATAGGGGCGCTTGAGTGCATCAGATGGTTAAGCACCTGAGTCTCAGTTTCGGCTCACGTCATGATCTCAGGGTCCTGGGACCGAGCCCCATGTCAGGCTCCCAACTCAGTGTCGAGTCTGCTTCTCCCTCTTCCTCTGCCCCTCCCCCTGCTCACATTCTCTCTCTCTCTCTCTCTCAAATAAAAATTAAACAAAAACAAAAACAAAAACCTATGCATATAAAACCTAGGCAACTATCACATGATTAGCAAGAAGGAAGACCAGCTTGGTAAGACAAATTCTTTTATTTTTTTTAAAGATTTTATTTATTTATTTGAGACAGAGAGAATGAGAGACAGAGCATGAGAGGGAGGAGGGTCAGAGGGAGAAGCAGATTCCCTGCCCAGCAGGGAGCCCGATGCGGGACTCGATCCCGGGACTCCAGGATCATGACCTGAGCCGAAGGCAGTCGCTTAACCAACTGAGCCACCCAGGCGCCCAAGACAAATTCTTTTAATGTAAGCACAATTTGACTTCTTTTTTCCATTTTAAAGGTAAGGTCTTAAAATCTTAGATTGAGAAAAAGGCAGAGGTGCCAGTACCTTGACAGCATTTTAAATATTGCAATTTGCCAACAGTCAATCCAGTGTCCCCACCCAGCAATTCCTTGATTTCAACATTACCTTCTATTTGACCACTTTTTCCTATCTTATTCTAGGCAATTTGAATTTTTTTCATGCCTGATGATTTCTTGATTCTGTCACTGCAGTTTCCAGAACACTGCCCCTTTCATTTAGAGTCACAAAGAGCTGGGTTGTAATACTGTATTTCACCAGGAGGTGTCACACCCTGAAACACCGTATCTTCCAACTCAGACATCTCTTAATTGAGATTGGGAGTTATAGAAAACAAGTGATTCTAGTTGTATTCAGCTTGAAAACTTAGAATTCTTTACACTGGATTTACCTGCAATGTAAAATACTCCATATGTATGAAATCAAAGCTTAATTATAAATATTAATATACATGTAATATCTTTGTCAGTGCTAATACACTTTTTCCCCCTCGACCTGCACTTACTTTTTAAATTTAAAAACTCTGTTATAACCACAAAATTGCATTAAAAAACAAATGCAGTTTTGATAAAGACATGAATAACATACAGCTATGGAGGAGACACTACACACACACACACACACACACACAAAACTGTACCAACTTACCACTACTACCACAGTCTGCACAAGAGAGGAGTTCTTCTGGTTTCTTTTCACGATTTGATTCTTTAGTCCCCAAGCAGAAGCTACATATAGGAATGGGATCAGCACGGGGCTATGATAAAATTAAAAAAAAAAAAAAAGTCAGTTTTCCATGTCAAAATTAACAACGGAACGTTAAAGTCAAAGCTTCTTACGTATTTCTTTTTTTTTTTTTAAAGATTTCTTTAACAACAGAAAAACTGCTGAGTAAGGTATTCCAATCAACATTTTCTAATAAAAAATCTTTAATTATTTGATGCTAAATTATTATCTGAATAATGCATTTAAGATTCAGAAGTAGTTTTTATTAGGGCGCCTGGGTGGCTCAGTTGGTTAAGTGACTGCCTTCGGCTCAGGTCATGATCCTGGAGTCCGGGGATCGAGTCCCGCATCGGGCTCCCTGCTCGGCAGGGAGTCTGCTTCTCCCTCTGACCTTCCTCCTTCTCATGTGCTCTCTCTCTCTCTCAAATAAATAAATAAAATCTTAAAAAAAAAAAAAAAGTAGTTTTTATTAAACCAATGAAATCTTAAGACATTTATAGATTATATAACTTTCCTAAAATGAACATTATTAAAGATTCTTTTGGGGGCACCTGGCTGGCTGAGTCGGTAGAGCATGCGACTCTTGATCTCAGGGTCATGAGTTCAAGTCCTGTATTGGGTATAGAGATTACTTAAAAAAAAAGATTCATTCAAAATCTCAATCGTTCCCCTAATTTATAGGCCTGTAATAAATGGACTCATCTATTCAGTATTATAATTTATGAATATCTTCTAATTGTTATTTCAGATTGTTTTAACTCAACTTTATCAAATGTTTTAGTGCAGGTTACTATTACTCATCTATTAAATTTTTTTTTTAAAGATTTTATTTATTTATTTGAGAGAGAGAGAATGAGAGAGAGCACATGAGAGGGGGTAGGGTCAGAGGGAGAAGCAGACTCCCTGCCGAGCAGGGAGCCCGATGCGGGACTCGATCCAGGGACTCCAGGATCATGACCTGAGCCAAAGGCAGTCGCTTAACCAACTGAGCCACCCAGGCGCCCTCATCTATTAAATTTTTGACCTAAAATATCGGTGACATAATAACAGAGTGAGAACTAAGCAAGAATTTTAAAATTCTGTAGGATCACTTGGGAAGCTCAAAAGACGGTCTTCAAAGGTAAACGACACCATGCCACACAAAAGAGGTAAACTCTCAATCTCTGACATTCCCACTTTAATAAAAGAAACAATGAAACATTTGTCTAACCCCCCTAGTACTCTTTAGCTCTCACTGAGGTAACTGCTTTTAACAACGTATTAAGTCTGCATACCTCTCAATGTCTCCAATGTTATTTATGGCTACCAGCAATGCTAATATTCCCATTCATATAAATAGTTGACTGTGCCTACAGATCTGGTCACATTTATTCTGAACAGCCAAAACTGTATGAAAATTAAAATTTTATTGCATATTCCAAGCCTTCACACATGTTGTCTCTAGCCATCTGAATGTAACTATAACGTATTTATATTTGAATCTCATGAATCAAAAATTCAGGGTAAGAAAAGTTAGCATAATCATACATGTTTTTTAATGTAAATTAAAAATGAAATTTTTGCAAGGTCTAACTTTTAAAATATACAGCAGCATAGAATAAACCTCATTTGCTCAGCTACTGTATCCCAAATGCCTAATTAATACATTGCCCGATACACAGCAGGCACTCAAAATATATGTTAACTGAATAAATGGAAGAAACATATGCTAGTTAGAAGAAAAAACTCTCATCTCTAAGACACTATTTCAAATGGTTATAATGATTCCAACAAATGTCGGTTCCCTGTGAAAACATGTCATCAAAAACCAGAATTCGTCTTATGACTGAGGATTTGCAAAATTGTTCAATATGATTGTTAATTTCATCCTACAATGGGGGTGTTCATTATCTTGCCCTTATTTTCAGTTTAATTTGTTCTTTTAATATGCACAGGCTTTACTTTCTGAAGTAGCTATGCAAATGTGTTTTTGTAGCCCCAGTTAAAAAGCAGAGTATAAAACACTTTGTACTAGAAAAATCCAAAAAGACAAGCTACAACAAATTGGTCACTGACTCCAGCCACAATTTTTTAAATGCCAGATAATCAGCACTGCATAATTATGGATCCATAGTTATTACTTGCAACTGCTCAACTGTAGTACCTTGGGAACACTTCTGTTCCTTTAAAGAGCAATTAAAAGAACAATCTGGTTTTAAAGTGACAACATTCCCCTGATAGATTCTAGCTAAAACCCAGTCCTTGTACTAATGGGATTCCTGCTTTCATTTGGTATAACAATGCTCAAGCCACTGCTGCCATCCCTGCAGTGATAAATAATTTACAAAATGTCACATATCATTCATGCAATGAAACAAATCCAAATCTGCAATCCCATTTTTCTTTTCCCGATGAATTTTTAGCTGTAAGAAAGACATGGCCATCAGCCAGCACTCGTGCTCATTTTTCGTTTTTAACTAAAGGTAACACAAAGGACAAAGGTTGCTAGTAGTTCATGGCCAGAAAGACTGATGTCCCACACTCTGCCCAATAATAGAAAGCATAGATGCTATCACTTCACGCTACATTCAAGTGAACCCCACCAGGCTGATGTATGCTCACAACCATTTATTTTAGGGATAACTATCTCACAATACTCTATAAAACCACTGCATTATACAGAAATGTCTGCCCTGCTGAATTATTGATAATTCAAGGCACTTTTTTGCTAACCTCACTATAGCCGAGTCTAATTAACTTTAAAAAATTGTCACTTGTAAGAAATGAAACTTCTACAGTAATGCATGTAAATGGGTCACAAAATTATTATGATTCACTATTCTCAATCAGACTTCATATAAACTGTTTCAAAAAATAACCCCTGGTAATAGATTAAAATGGACTGTAGTCAGAAAGAGGTCTGAATAAATGGAATTCAATTCTACCCAAGTCTACCACAGACAAATCGTATTTAAGAGGTCTGAAAATGAAACCAAACATCTCCTAATTCTTAACTACTTTCTTTGAAATTTCACAAAAGCACCTAACCTGTTGATCACATTTACTTATCAACATGACTGAATATTTCAAACTAATCTCAAGAATTAACACCCATGATGGATAGGTTTAAACTCTGCAACCTGCTCAGGAAATGACTCCTCCTCATCTCCCATGGAATCGATGGTCCTAGTGTAGCTGCTAGGTAAGAAGGCACTTTACACTATCTCATTTAATCATCTCAACAATCCTGCCAGGGATGTTTATTATTATTATTATTTTAGGGAGGGAATTAAGGATCTGAGTAGTGAGGTAACTTTTCTAAAGTTGTACAAATTCAACTGTGGAACTGGGATTCAAACACAGGTCTGTCTTCACCAAAGTCCGTTTCTCACCTTCAGTACTTACTCTCCCACCCCCGACTTCTCTCCTCTCAGAAAAATAAACATTTAAAATTATCTTTCCATCAGTGGGAAGAACTCTTTACTAATGTGCTCATAATCTTTTCCATTCTATTTCTCCCATGACCAATGGCAGGTTTTTAAAACTATTGTAAAAGCAACCACTACTATCCTATAGACTACTATTACAATGGTGAAAAGGTACCTTTACAATGGAGCTCCTTACCCAAGTGATCAAACCTATCACCAGTATGTGACAAACTAACATTATGCGCCTCCCAAGTGTGGCACTAAAGGACTCAGCACAGCCTATGCAGGATTCCTGCTAGAATTATTCACCCTGAATCTAACCATAAGGAACCAATCAGGCAAATCCAAATTTAGGGACATTCTGAAAAACTACTGGCCTGGACTCTTCGAAAAATGTCAATGACACATAAGACCCAATAAAGGGCAGAACCAATTTAGGCAACTAAACTGGCCCGAAAACTAAATACAACTTGTGATTCTTATACGGATTCTGGGTTTTTAAAAAAATTACCCTGGGGTGGCTGGGTGGTGCAGTCAGTTAAGCATCCGACCCTGGGTTTCCACCGAGGTCCTGATCTCAGTGCAGAGTAGGTTTAAGACTCTGTCTGCCCCATCCCCCCTTGCTCTCCTTCTCTCACTCTTCTCTCTCAAATACATACATACATACATCTTTAAAAAACTTTACCCACAGTTATTAAGGACATTATTTGGATAATTAGGGAAATACACACTGAAAAGTAGACAATATATAAATTGGATAGAACAAATTTCTTCAGTCAACACAATTGTGTTTATATGAGAGAATATCCTCTTTCTTGGCAATTATGTGCTGAAATATTTTGGAGTAACTGTCATGATGTCTATAACTTAAGCTCAAAAGATGCTGGGGGAAAAACTGTGTATCTGTGCGTGTATTAACAATGTTAAAGGTTGGCAAATCTATGTAAAGTTTACATGGGTGTTCATTTTATTATTCTTTCAATCTTTCTGCATGTGTACAGTTTTCCAAACAAAACACTGGGAGGGGGGGTGTAAAATAGTACCCCCTCCACTCTTAAAAAAAGATCTACAATGGATTGGATTATTATGTAATTGGATTACAAGCATTCATAAAATAAAGTATCTCAATCCAATTAGTGATTCACAGGCAATACAGAGGACAGAGGAACTGTCAATCCGTATAGTAGGAGGACGCAAGTACCAACACTCTCGAGGACAAATGACCCAGTTTTCTTCAACAAATAAATTAAAAGGGAGACAAATTGAGCAAGCAAGGAAGAGAGAGCAATAGATTTGGAATAAGAACCAATAGGTTAATAGAGATTTAAAAGACTGATCTGCCAATCACAATGTATGGTCCTTATCCCGATAATGATTCTTTTTTTCTCTTTTTTAAGATTTTATTTATTTATTTGGCAGAGAGAGAGCATAAGCAGGGAGAGCAGCAAGCAGAGGAGAAGCAGGCTCCCCGCCAAGCAGGGAGCTGGATGCGGGGCTCGATCCCAGAACCCTGGGATCACGACCCGAGCTGAAGGCCGACGCTTAACCAAGCCAGCCAGGCGCCCCCTTGATAATGATTCAAATAAAGTATAAAATAAAACAAAATAGGGTGACCCATTAAAGGAACTGGGGCTAATCAGCTTTGAACACGCTGTTGGGAAGGAACAAGCTGGATGTCTTCATCCCAGGGAAAGGGCTAGATTTGTTCTTCATGGCTCCAGAGTGTAAAACCTGAACAGGGTTTATCCTAGAGGGAGTTAAACTTTCCAACAGAAATGTCCAAAAATTGAATGGATTGTTTTTTCCTGCTTTCTTTCTTTATTTTATTTTTTAAATTGTGGTAAAACATACATTAACACAAAATTGACCACCTTCACCATTTTTTAAAGTATATACTTCAGTGGCATTAGGTGTATTCACACTGTTGTACAACCAATACCATCATCCATCTCCAGAACTTTCTCATCTTCCCAAACTAAAACTCTGTCCCCATTAAACATTAACTCCCTTCTACTTTGTCTCCATGAATTTGACTACTCTAGGTACCTCATATAAGTGGAATCATATAGTCTTCATGGAATGGATTATTTTTGGAAGGCCCCCTATAATCAGAAAACACCATGGGAGAGGCTGGACCAGGATGGTGACGACGCCACAGAGAACAAAGCAACCTCACACAAGCTGGGGATCCGGGACCCTTCAACGGTCCTTTCCAGATCACATATTTTAATGGTTCCATGGCTGGATAATCTCTGTGCCTCTTCCCAACTCTGCTTTAATTTTTTATTGATTCTATTATACTTAAAAAGACATTTCAAAATAAGTCTTCAGGACTCTCGACCTCAAAATTCAATAACCTCTTCTGAGAAAACATCCTTTAATTCCAAGACAATTCATTTTGAGAAGTTCTGTATTTGCTTATGGTTACTTTTGTTTCTGCCCTGAAGGAAACAGCATGTTTATTAATCTTGTCAGTCTAAGTAAGTGGAGAAAAATAAATGAAAGTTCATGCTAGATGGGAGCCAGGTGCACATCCTCTTTGACGAAGACACTAAAAGGGTTTTGTCTCCATAATCTCCACTCACAATGATCAGGGACACAGCCCTCTCTTTCCATTATCCCCTATGGATTCATCTCCATGGGGCATCTAGAACTTTCTTGAATTTACTTAAAAAACAACACCATTTTAGGAAAAAAAAAACAACACCATTTTAGTAGTTCCTAGAGTTAAAAGCAACTCAGTATTTTTCATTCATATATTCATACCTGTATCATTGTAAGACCTGGATTTAAATATTAATCTCTGAGCCAGTTTTCCTCATCTGTAAAAGGGCACAATTGTGTCTGCGTTGTCTAGCTCTGGGGTTGCTAAAGCTCAAATATGAGTGTGTGAAAGTACTTTGCACACTATAAAGCTCTATTCAAATATTATGATTATTGCAACATTCACTTCAGCTATAAAAACAAAAAACAAACAAACAACTTAAGTCCTTAACAAACATCAGCACAAATGAATTGTGGTGGAGCTTAGAATTATTCTATGATAGACTTTGACTCTGTGAGTCCCCATGATAAATATTAATCTTAGAGGGTTATTATTATTATTTTTTTAATGAATTCATCAGGGAATAAAAGAACAGGAAAGAAAATGTCTCGATTGAGAGCCAAGAGGCCCTGATTTAATAAAAGGAAAGGTCAAAGAAAAAGATGCCAAAGGAAGAAAAGCACAAACATATACTACAAAAGTAAACAAAGATGAATATAAATCCTTTATACCCAAGTATCAAACAGTTCATCTTTGGAGGGTGTTCTCTACACTTCAGCTCAGACAACTTAATTCGGTAACTCCAAAGCGCGTTGTATAAAAGGGTTTTAAGGCTTATGCATCTCTTCAAATTGCACCCTTTTATCATCTTGTACTGCAATCTGAAGTTTAAGTAATGCTTTGCTGTTTACCAAAATGCTTTCCTCAAGTGTCTCACAAGTGACAAACACAAAGCCTACGAGACAGGATTGCAGCTTTTTCTGTCTCCGTTTTACAGGTAAGTTAAATGCCTCCCTAAGGTCACATAGCTGTCAAGACAGAGGGTCCCAGGCTGCCAACTGCAAGCCCTTTGCTCTTCCACTCTTCCATGGCTGGTCCCTCATTTCCTTTGGAGCTCAGATTCAGATATCACCTTATCAGAGAGGCTTATTCCTGACCATTCTCTCTGAAATTGCATTCCACCAGCACCACTCGGGATCCCCCAGGCCTTGCTGTATTTTTCTGCATGGCATTCATCACTGCCTGACATATTCTGTATCATTTGTCTATTTTGTTTCACTTACTAAACTATCAAAGCTCCATTCTGAGGGCAGAGCCTTTGTTCACTGCTGTAGCTGCAGCTTCAAAGTGCATTTGTTGAATAAATGAACAAATGAACAAACTGCTTTTAGGTTCAGAAGTGGTTCCTCTGGTTCAACAAGGTCCCAAAGACTATTGTTCTTTCACATGTATCCTTAATAACAATAATATGACGTGTTAAGCAACCATCAATGGCAAGGCATTGGCTTTTATTCTACTCTGACCACTTATAATGAATGACCATTTGGGCATAATTGTATTTTCTGGGTATAACCTGACAAGAGAGAACCAAAATTTAAATATCAGCTGGGAGGAAATTATCTCCACCACTACTGGGGCTCGCTCACTGATAGTCACTATAGGTTGTATGTAAAATACATCTGGGGCCATGCCCAGTTGCTAGTACCTATCTGTGAGCCTCCTTACCTTTTTTCCCCCTCTCAAGAAAGAAATGTAAGTTAAAAAAAAAAAAAAGTAGGAGTAAGAGTCAAGGAAGATGAATACACTGAAGTGAGAATAACAAAATTATAACAAGAGCATGAATCTGTTCAATCTATTTAAAAATATTTTACAAGTTTTGGGGCTTTATTATTGCTAGTGAATGATTTCCCACAAACTTCACAACTGATAGCACAGGTACCACAGAGGTTGAAAAATGTTTCTTTTGTTTTTAGGGTAACTTTTTTTTTGACACTTATCTAATAGAGAACTTAAGTTTCATCTCTTGCCACTTAACCCACTCATTCAACTCATCAAGCCCGCTCCTAATTAGGATATAGATCACGCACACTTGGCATTTCCCTTTACGGCAATTCTGCTCTAAGATGTAGTCTTTGAAAATACAGTAACTCTAAAAGTAGAGACTTCCTGTGATGCTCTAAATTGCCTGGGATTTTAAGAGCATTATCTTGTTCCCAGCGGCATATGCCGTAACTGTGGTCAGTAACAGACATGCCTCTGCAGGAAGGTTTGGTGACTGGCTTGCCCTCATGGCCATCCTTCAGGGGCACAAGAGAACCTTGTTTGTGATGTGTCTGTTGCCATTTTCTCTACACTCACGGACCCTTTTGTTTTATTCTAAGGCTATTCTTGCCATTCTATTATGAATTTTTACCTGAACAGATGCCATAATTTCTTCCAGAAGATAATTGGAGATACACTTATAAGACTTCTCACAGGCAACAATTTTACCCTAATTTTATACTCGCCATATAGATTTTTGTTATATCACCTCCCCTGCTCATTATACTTCTCTGTGGGTAATTGGTTCTGTGAGGGAGCACTACATTATCCCCACTGGCTCTGGATTGAGTTTCTGTCTTACTCTGGGCAAAAGGATTTATTATTGCTAATGTATGGAGATCTTAAATGTGACTGCTATATTTTACCTCCTTGTCACAGTGAAGAACATTCTCTGTATTTTAAGAGTGACAAGTAAATTAAATCTAATAAAATAAAAATATTTAAAAGCATCCCTATACATATTCATAAATATGTCACTTCTTTTTTCATTTAAAGAATCACTTAGAAACAAAAACAGTATCAATGGACCAACACTGGGAAATGCCCACACTCAGAGGCTGATTCAGAAGCAAAAAATAGTAAAAGCTTGACTTCAAAGAAATAAGAAAAGGAGAGAAGGAAAGACTTTCTAAGAACATCAGCCCCAACAGTTATCAATTGTGTGGAGCTAATTGAAATGCTCACACTGTAGGTACTCTAGAACTTGTTCTAATTAGGCAGGTGTGCCATTTATAAGAGTGCTGATTAAGGAGAGGGATTCTATTGGAAGGAAACAAATCTAATCTGGCATACTGCATTTAACAATAGCATCTCATTTTTGTTGTTGTTGTTTATTTGTTTTTGTCTTTGCAGATAGAGCCTACAAATTTGCAGAGGATGGGGAAGCCAATGAAGCAATTGCCTTCCCCAGCATCTTTAATTTCTTATCTGGACAGGGACTTGGCTTTTAAGATTTCATCTGAATGTCTCTCCCTCCACCCCTACCATTAGAAACTGCAGATACTGCATTTATCTTCTTAAGAGGGATCAAAGTCTGATTCAACACAGCTGGAAATTCAACACATGGTTACAGGAAGTCTGCTTAGGATTTACAAACTATTCTCTCTGGCAAGCCTGTCACAATATTAGCAATATAATATAAACTCTACTCTAGGTTTTGAAAAATGGAATTTTAAAATCAATTCATATTCGAGTGTCACAAATCTTTAATTTTTTTCCCCAAACTATTTTTTTAAGAGCAGTTTTAGGTTTACAGGAAAACTGAGAGGAAGGTAGAGAAATTTCCCATCTCTCCCGGCCCCACACATTCATAGTCTCCCCCATTATCAACATCCCCCCACCAGAGTGGTACCTTTGTTGTCAGTGAAGAACCTACAATGACATATCATATCACCCAAGCCCACAGATTACATCAGGGTTCTCTCTTGGCATTATACATTCTGTGGGTTTGGAAAAATTTATGATGACATATCTACCATCATGGTATCATACAGAGTATTTTCACTGCCCTAAAAAATCCATCTGTTCATCTCTCCCTCCCCTCTAATTCCTGGCAACCACTGATCTTTTTTACTGTATCCATAGTGTTACCTTTTCCAAAATGTCATATAGTTGGAATAATAAAACTAGCTTTCTTGGTTGCCCCAAGGCATCTGTTTTAATCTAGATGTGGTGCCGAATACCCCACATAGGCACAACTGCAGCCATTCTCATTACCAATTCCACCAAGAGAAACCTGCATTAACTGCTCAGAGACACAGGCTACTGAATTTATTGTAATTAGATCCAAAAAGGGAAGTAGAACAACGAGAGGAGACATAGGTAGGTAGATTCTAACCAGAAAAATCACGTTAGTCAGTTTCTCAGTATTATCATCACCATCACCAGCACCCCTGACAATGTTCTGCATTCACAGAGATTTATGTCAGTTAAGATGCTTTGTACTATTCAATAAGTTAGTAATGTTTACTCAGCACCCAACTATGCCAAGGAGAATGTAATTGGTACTCCAAGTGCTTGTCGTCACAGAACCAACAGAAGTAGTGTAATTCCATTACCACACTTAATTCTCAATTGCCCTGTGGGCACATAAACCATCTGGTGTACAGAATTTCCATGCCCTTGACTTTTCTGCTTTTGTTTTCCTCACTTTCAGACTACCTTTGACTCTTTCAATTACAGTAGTCATTAGCAGTAGGAAAAGAGAATTGTTTGGGTAATTACTGACCTTGTCTTTTTAAACTCTTCCCTAACTTCTTTGTGGTGGAGGTTCTAGATCTAATGCTTTAGGACAGGCACCAACCGAGCACTTACGTGAACATTATTAGTGACACTCTGCTCTTTGGTGCTCCAGCCTCGTGGCAGGCTGTGTGGGAATTGTACAAAACATAAGCCTCCCCCCTACCAATGCAAGCTACAGCAAGGCCAGGAAGGGAAACACCAGATGTCACAGGCTTTCCCCCCAGGGGCAAAGATTTTTAAGCTCAATTTCCTAGAACTTTAAGTCTTAGAAAAGCCTACTACAGGGTATTCAGTAGGTAGAAGAAAGCTCTTTATTTTTGTGAAATCTTTGTAGGTTTTTTTGTATATTTTAAGTCAAAGCTTAGTACACGGTGAGCTCTTTGAAGGAGATCCTCGTTTGTTTACCTAAATCAGCACACATAATGAAGAACTCTACACTGTAGATGTTTGGTAAGTATTTGTTGAATATATAAATTTAACATTATTTCTCATACCTGGTACTTTCTCATTTTTACTTTAGTTTATAAAGGGTAAATAAATAACAGAACAGCACGTGGTTATGGGGGACAATAAATACGTTTTAAATGTTCGCCCATTTTCAATCTTCACACCTCAACCTCTTACATTTTTTTATTTTTTTAAAGATTTTATTTATTTATTTGACAGAGAGAGACACAGCGAGAGAGGGAACAAAGCGGGGGCGTGGGAAAGGGAGAAGCAGGCTCCCCACGGAGCAGGGAGCCCAATGCAGGGCTCGATCCCAGGACCCTGAGACCATGACCTGAGCCGAAGGCAGATGCTTAACGACTGAGCCACCCAGGCGCCCCCCCTCTTACATTTTTTAAATTATAAAATATACATAACATGATATGTACCACTTTATTTTTAACTGTAAAGTTCAGTGGCACTAAGTACATTCACACTATTGTACAACTAAGATAATGTATATTTCACACATGATGAAATGGACAGTTCAAAGTTTTGAATAAATGTATATACTCATGTAAACCCACATCTCTAGCAAGATACAGAGCACTACATAACCCCAGAAGTTCTCTCCTGCCTCCTCCCAGTCAAGTCCTTTCTACTCTCCTTCCCAAGCACCCACTACTCTGATTTCTACCACCACAGTTTGATTTGATCTGCTCTAGAACTTCATGTAAATGGAACCAAACGAGGAATTCTTCTTGTGGGGCTTCTTTCAACTCACTATACTGTCACATTCATTCACATTGCTACATATGTCAGTAATTCATTTCTTTTTACTACTGAATAATATTTTGTTGTAAAATCCACAAAAACTTGCTTATTCTCTCTATAGGTGATCAGCATTTAAGTTGTTTACAGCTTAGAGCTAAAATGAATAGAACTGTTATAAACATTCTTACATAAGTACTTTGTGAACATGTGTTTTCATCTCTCTTGCGTGAATACCTAGGAATGGAACTGCTGGGTCATAAGGTAGGAAGATGCTTAACTTTATTAAAAACCTCTAATTAGGTTAATCGAGAAAAGGAAAAAAGTTAATTACCAAAATAATAAGTAACAAGGGGGTATCACTACAAATCTTGAAGACATATCAGGGACAGCTTTATGCCAATAAATTAGACAACTCAGATAAACAGGCAACTTCATTGATGGAACGAATTAATAAAACACCACAAGAGGGAATAGAACATCTGAGTAACTCTAAATCCAAAGAAAATGATTCGTAACTTAAAAAAACCCTGCAAAGGACTCCAGGCCCAGACACCTTTGCCAGTGAAATCTTTCGAATATTTAAGAATGTAATACCAATCTTACATGATCTATTTCAAAAACAAACAAAAAAACAGAATAAGAGGAAATATTTCTCAACTAATTTTATTAGGCCAGCATAATTCTGATACCAAAATCAGATGAAAACATTACCATAGAAGAAAATTTAAACAACAACCAGTATCTCCCATTAACATAAACCCCATTTGTTTTCTTCTTAAATTTTACTTTAAAAAAATCAGTTTTACTAAGGTATAATTTATATATAATAAAATGCACCCTTTTAAAGTTTGGACAAACACATATATTTATATAATTACCGCAACAACAAAGAATCAGAACCCTTCTGTCACCTCAGAAAGTTCCCTTAAGGGTGAAATAGGTGAAGGGGATTAAGAGTATACTGTAATCAGGACTGAGCAACATAGAGAGTTGTTGAATCACTGTATTATACACCTGAAACTAAGAGAACACTGTATGTTAACTATACCGGAATTAAAACAAAACAAAACAAAAAACAAGTTCCCTCAAGCATTTCTGTAGTTCCCTCTATAGACCCAAGCAACTACTGATTTGCGGTCCCATTTATCAATTTTAATCTTTGTGTCCAACAAAGAAATCTTTGCCTATTCCAAACTTGCAAGGGCCTTGTCCTCTATTTTCTTCTGATTTCATGGTTTTAGTCTTTAAATTAAGTCTATGATCCGTTTTTTAGTTAATTTTTGTATGTGGAGTGAGTTAAGAATCAAGAGTCACTTTTCTCTGTATGTATATCCAGTTATTCCAGCATCATTTATTTAGAGAATTTTCTTCTTCCCACTGAATTAGTCCTCCAGATCTGGTCTTTTGTTTCCAAATTTGTTTTAGCTATTCTTAAGGTTCTTTGCATTGCCATAATTTTAAAAATCAGTTTGTCAATTCTAGAAAAAATAGTCTGCTGGGATCTCTATTGGGATTGTGTTGACTATACAGATCAGTTTGGAAAGTACTGACTTTGTAATATTACTGAGTCTTCTGATCCATGAACATAGATATTTCTCCATTTGCTTAGGTCTTCTTTAATTTCTTTCAACAATGCTTTATGGTTTTTGGGGTACACCTTTTGTTCATATTTTGCTAAATTTATCCCTATATACTTTCATACTGTTTGGTGCTACTGTAAATGATATTTCAATTTCTGAATGTTTGTCGCTGCTATACAGAAATACAATGGGCTTTTGTATGTTAACCTTATATCATTGCTTTAGTTCACTCTACTTTTAGTAGCTTTCTTGAAGATTCCTTAGTATCTTCTGTAATATAAATAACTGTGATCTGAAACTAGAGATAGGTTTAGCCCTTCTCCCAATCTGCATGCTTTTCATTTCATTATCCTGCCTTAATGCATTAGCTAGGAACTCCAGTACAATGCTGAATAGAAATGATGAAAGGGAGCATATCTGTCTTACTCCTGACTTTAGGAAGTGGTTGGTCTTTTACCATTACTAATGGTGTTAGTTATGTTCTTTTTTTTTTTTTTTTTTTTTAGAAGATGCTTTGTGGGGCACCTGAGTGGCTCAGTCGTTAAATGTCTGCCTTTGGCTCAGCCCCACATCAGGCTCCCTGCTTGGCAGGAAGCCTGCTTCTCCCTCTCTCACTCCCTCTGCTTCTGTTCCCTCTCTCGCTGTGTCTCTCTGTGTCAAATAAATAAATAAAATCTTAAACAAAAAATAAAGCTGCTTTGTATCAGACTGATAAAGTTCCTTCTATTCCTAGTTTGCTGAGAGGCTTTTTTTTTTTAAGATGAATGGATTTTTAGTTTTGTCAAACTGCTTTTCCTGTAACTATTGAGATGATCAAATGTTGTCTTCATTTTAGAGTATTAAGCCAACCTTGCATTTCTGGATAAATCCCATTCTGGATGAACTTTGTAATATATTATCCTTTTTATAGGTTTCTAGTTGATTTGCCAATATTTCTTGAAAGATTTTGGTGTTTATGTCATGAATAATACTGTTTTATAGTTTCCCTTTTTTGCGATGTCTCTGGTTAGTTTTGGTATCAAAGTAATGCTGATCTCATAAAATGAACTGGGATGTGTTTCCTCCTACTTTCTGAAAGAATTTATCTAACACCTGCATCGTTAAATGTTTGAGAGACTTCATCATTTACATTCACGGCCTACTCTTAACAACTGTAGGTCTAAGGGCCCCAGAGACATAAATGATTTTATATGAACATGCTTTAAAAGTAAGAAAAAAGTACGTAAGTGCTAAAAAATCATAGCTTAAAGGGCACCTGGCTGGCTCAGTCGGTGGAGCATGTGACTCTGAATCTTGGGGTCATGAGATCGAGACCCACATCAGGAATGGAGTGTACTTTAAAAAAAAAAAAAAAAAAGACATGGCTTAAATCACTTCAATGAAAGGGTTATTTTGTTGTTTTTAAAATTACATGGAGGGGTGTCTGAGTGGCTCAGTTGTTTGAGTGCCCGACTCTTGGTTTCAGGCTCAGATGATGATTTCAGGGTCATGAGATTGAGCCCCACATCCAGTTCCACACTCAGCATGGAGTCTGCTTAAGAGATTCTCTGCCTTTCCCTCCCCCTCTGCCCCTCCCCTGACACATACTCACTTGCTCTCTAATAAATAAAATCTTAAGAATGAATGAATGAATGAATGAATGAATGAATAAATAAATAAAATTACATATATACATGGTTACCAAAAATAAAGTACAAAGATATACAGAATGGAAAAGAAGTCTCCCAGCTACGTCTAATCCCTGGACATTCAAATCCCTTTCCAAACTTTCATTGACAGGCCTGGCACATGCAAACATATAGCATCTTAAAAAGCAAAACAAAAGTGAGTTACACTAAACTATTTTCATTCTAACAGACAGAGGTTAATACTACCCTTTTGCTTCTACAAAAATGTACATATGTGCATTTGCATGTGCAAATATACCTTTAGGATAAATTTCTAGACATGAGATTGCTGAGTCACAGAACATGGGCCCTTTTAACTGCCTGAGGTTGTGCCACTGCATATTCCTAACATTTTATCAATTTTTCCCGAAGTCAGTTTTAACTTAAATTTGTTTTTCAAATCACTTGACAGAAAGTGGATTCAAAGGTCATACTTTAAGGAAGAAATGAGAACACAAACAAAACTGTGCCTCCACAACTATTCATAATTCATGGTTCATTAGTGTTCTTGTACATCCTCACAACTTTTACATGGGAGGAAACAAACCACACAAAGGTAGAAGCACTAGCCAAACAGCACAGAGAACAGTAAATGAAATGCTACTCTCCCATCCAATGATCTTGCAAGATCACATAAAGGACATCATCTTGACACCAAAAAGTTAATTAAAGTAAGATTATAAGAGAACTGCACTGTGTGTGTATGTGAGAAAAAAAAGAAGGGGTGTATAATAATTATTGATACTGCGAGTTAAAGGAAACTCCCCAAAGCCAGCTTGACCGATACCGGCCAGTAAAATTTATTCTTTTCCATATTCAGTGTCACAACAAAGAACAATCTGAAATCAGTAAGCACAGACCCATCTACAGAATTATAATATTAGTATTGTCAGGCATGGTTCTTCTTCTCTCCCTCCTCCTTCCCTCTTTCCAATTACCTGCCACATGTCTATTGTGAAGGCCTGGTTCATGTGGGACTGTTGGTTGTCCACTGTTGGTAGTGATCTCTAAATTATTCAGATGATTTTGAAGATAGTTTGGCGGGGGGGGGGGGGCGCGAGGGTTGTGACAGGACATTTTGTAGATCAGTGCTTCTCAAACCTTAATATGCAAACAAAACATCTAGAGATCTTGTTAAAATGCAGATTCTGACTCAGCAGTTCTGGGATGGAGCCAGAGAGTGTACATTTCTAACAAGCTCCCTGGTGATACGGATACTGCTGATCTTCAGGTAGTAAGAATAAAGATACTTTTAAACGGTAAGCCCCAAATTACTCATATTCAACGTTGGGGTAGTATTCTCCATTTCAGTATGAGGATTCACGGAAGAGCAAACCCTGGGGTGAATGCCCTGAAGGGGGAGCTATTTCAACAGTGGCAGCAGTTCCAACAGTAACTGGCAGCAGCCAGCATCCAAAGGGCACTCACTAGGAACAGGTATTTGGGTAAGCACTTAATCAACCATTAAAATGTCAGAAGGTACGTACTGTTATTTCCACATTACAGATGAGGAAAATGGAGTTAATTTTCCCAAGACCATTATGCTCCAGGACCACTGCAGAACCCTGTCTAGTTATCAAGTCCACCATCACTGTGTAGTAATGGATGTCATCATTTCTCAACTTGACACACAGGAGGGGACAACTGTTTAAATGCCTTATTTTCTAGTTCCTGTAAAGTCCAGCTTAGATAAATAAATAGACCAATCATTGTAACTGATCACTCTGGGTCAAGGTCAGGAAGAATTCTAAACCATGGGACGTTACAGATAATCTACCCCTGAATAATCAAGACTGGCAGTGTGTTCAGAGGCCACAGACATGATATTGTTTTTAAATCTCTTGGCTCTATTTGTTAACTATAGTGTGACAGAGTGAAAAGAGCTTGCTTTTGAAGTTATCTGAAGATTAACTTTGGCTACAATATGAATTCCAGCATATTTGGCTTCGAATCTACATTTTACGCTTTTTGGAGATCAAGCTAAACAAGTTCTCAGTCAAAAAGCCCTGTAGAGTAACCTGATCTGAACGGGGGCGCTTTAACTCAATGCCAAATAAAAAGCATGATCGCCTTATTCCACACAAATACCATTCTTGGATAGGCCAATTAATCATGAATATAACTTTTCAGACATTACATAATTTCACATAGACCTGCTTCTACTGCCTGCCAACGAAAACAGCAATTTGTATCACTAGGAATAAATCTACATTTGAAAAGAAATGAAAGTTACAAACATGAAATAGTGTAGCTCTCCTTCATAATTTCTCTAATAATTTTATTTTACAAAACAGGCATTAATAAAACCTAAAATGATATAAGCTGTGAAGTTACATAAATAAGGTAAAAGAAGGAAATCCAAGTAATTTTTATACCAACAAGAGTAGCAACCTCTCAGATATGAGTAATGTCACTAAATATATATATATATTTATTATGACTTTATTAGTCATATGCACACTTCATACTTCTGGATCCTCCAATATCACGCCAACAATACCGGTACATTAAATCATTTACTGTTATTTTTAGAAGATTCTGTTTTCCTATCTAAAATTATTTCTGTTTTCTAAATAAATGTTTCACTGATACATTCCATAGTAAATCAGGAATAAGGGATTAATTTAAAAGCAATCCACCAATATCTACAGTCAACATTTTAAAATATAAATAATATAAGCTGCTAAGTATTCTACTCAGAAAATACACTCATCAGGGTGGCTCAGTCAGTTAAGCGTCTGACTCTTGATTTCGGCCCAGGGCTTGGAGGCTGCTTAAGATTCTCTCTCTCCGGGCGCCTGGGTGGCTCAGTTGGTTAAGCGACTGCCTTCGGCTCAGGTCATGATCCTGGAGTCCCGGGATCGAGTCCCGCATCGGGCTCCCTGCTCAGCAAGGAGCCTGCTTCTCCCTCTAACCCTCCCCCCTCTCATGTACTCTCTCTCTCTCATTCTCGCTCTCTCAAATAAATAAATAAATCTTAAAAAAAAAAAAAAAAGATTCTCTCTCTCCCTCTGTCCCTCCCCCCCCACCCACTTGCACGTGCTCTCTGTCACTCTAAAGAAATAAAAATAATAAAAATTTGTAAAGAGAGAGAGAAAGGAAGAAAGGAAATATACCTATCAGCCCAGGATTACCTTCAGCATGTTTATAAAATTCCTTAACAGAGTATTTACAAGCAACAAAACTAGGAAAACAAAAGCAATTAATTATCTTCATGCCAAATACAAGCTGTACTGAAGATATATGCGGCTTTAAAGGGGCGTGCATAAAAAGATGCAGATTTACCCGAACAGTCCCTGCTCCAAGTCATTTTTAAAGAGGGTGTTGTCCTTCGCACTATCCTTTTTTTAAAAAAGTAATTTCTCTTTTACTTACTTAAATTGGGTGACTAGTGTCTGCTTTTGAAACTGTCCTAAGGAAGATCTGTCACCCTTTTACCACTATCACTCGAAAGCATGCAAGTACCCATAAACACATATGGGGCTCCAGCGCTCTTAGGCAAAGACCAAACCACAAATGCCAGATCTTTAGTAGATGTGCACAGTGCACAGTGTCTTCTAAACCCTTGCCTCAGCCAAGATTTTGTTAACTTTATGTTGTGTTTCACGTTTACAACTCTGTATTTTTTCATTTCCTTAAAAAAAAAGGGGGGGGAAGAAGAAGTTACATCACAATTCTGAAGGTTTTCCAAACTATGTAACTAGGTATGTGGACGTGTAGATGTGTGTGAGCACGTGTGTATAAAATATGGCGGTGTGCCTTTCATTAACAGCTGGTATTTATTGCCTACTTGTTTTGCGCCAGGTACGGTGCGAAGCGTTTAAATTATTTCAACAATCTCAGGTAGGTGTTATGATTTTCTCAATCTTATTAAGGAGGAAACTGGCACAGAAAGCTCAAATAATGGGCCCAAAGGAGCACAGCTGCAAGCAGCAGAGCTCAGATTCCAAGTCAGGCAGTTGACCTTAAAACCCGCTTTGTTCACCCCCCGCACCGTGTGAGTCTCTAAATTAGGAACAGTAACCAGAACAGGGATGGGATATACTGTTATTACACATAAGCCAAGGGCAAGGGTCATTCTGGAAGTGGGAAGCGGAGGTGAGTTTATAATGGGGGTGGATATTAGAGGAAGAAGCTATGGGAGGTCTATTATTGTGAGAGAAGAAGAGAAGACCATCAGCAATTCTCTGCTTAATTCAAACTGACTTTTACAGAAGATGGGATTTCAGGAGTTATTTAGAACAGAAGAGAAAAGAACAAGAGAGTAAGAAAATGACAGTGCTTGGGAGATGGCTCAAAAGACTAATGGAATGAGTTCACAAGCAAGGTGGGAGAGGGAGAGAGAATGAAAAAGCTGGGGACCTAAGTAGCAGATCAGAGTAATGAGATAATCCAGAGCCTGCTGGTGACTGGCTTTGATGCATGGGGCGAACAGCTAGAGTAGATGCAAAAGGAAATGAGAAACCACTGTAAAGATTTAAGGAAGGGGTAGGCATGGTCAGGAAGTCCTCACAGCAGGAGTAACCGCCCATTCTAGGAACTTGGAAGAGAAGGCAAGACGAGGAGATGGACGGGTCTAGGAGCTACTGAATTTAGTGGATTCCATGATGATTTCATAAACCTGCTGTTATTCTGGACAAGTCTGTATGCTGAGGGGGAAAAAAGCCAGAAATTGCTCTAAATTCAATAAAATCTTCAGAAAATATTGCCAAGGTAGAAAACTTCCTAATGCCTTTGCCAGTACAGCTAATTGCTTAGCAGTTACTGGCCAAGAGCATAAGAAAAACTGTAGACATTTTAAAAGTCTTCACACCATGAGGAACTATGTCTCGAAGCCCTTGAAAATTTTTAGTGGTATTTGGGCTTGCTCTGAGCAAAGTTCTCTACCCATGTCACCAGAATAAAGATGATCATTTTCCAAAGAAAATTGTTGTCTACTCCATTAAGTCAGTTACCCTCAGCTAAGATGTACATTATGAATAATTTATACTCACCTGGAATGGTTAACATATGAGCATACTGTTCCAAAGATACAGCCAGTTTTCTTAACAGTCCAGATCACAGAATTCCTACCAGTCCTTCCCATTTCATTAAAGGGATAAAATATAAACACTTAACGGGGGGGGGGGGGGGGGAATAACTTTAGTAGCTTATTGATTTAGCTTTAGGAGTATTTCACAACTGAGTCCTTTTTAACAGCATACAACCAGGGGCATATCTAATCAATACTGAACATCTACCTTGCAGTTGGGGCTCATGAATTAATCAGCATCTACTCAAACCCAAAGCATCAGGCAAAAATCAACAGTGACCTAAATCTTTTTGACAATGTAGAATCCCCCAAACTATGTTATTGTTTACAATAATGACAACAAACTCGAACCCCAACCACATGCAACAAAACTAGTACCTCATACTTAAGAGTTATTTATTTTTAGGTTACCTCTTTTTTTCCAAGGAACTAAGAGCGGGAATTAAGGTTGCCACTTGCAACACCCCCTACATTGCCGTATTAGCCACATCATGTAACACTACAAACCAAAAGCTGAGAGAGGGCCAGGGATAACCCCAAGGCCACGTGGCAAAATAAGGGGGTGCAGGGAATCTGGATGTCTCCACTAGACTCAATGGTCTATTGTTAGGCCAAGTAACCTATTTCCTGATCAGCATGTGAGACAATAGAGGAGAAAGTGGTGTGTAAGCAGAAAGTCTTTCCTCATGAGCTGCAAATTATATAAAGAAGGTTTTATTTCTAATTATGGTCATATAATTACAGACACTTTAAGGAGAAGAGCCTGTTTGTTCTCCCTGGTGTGAGCAACTCACTGATTTAGGCTATCTTGAAGCCAGCAGCCAAGTGGCGGTGGCACAGATCCAGGAGTTCCTAGAGGAGAACAGATGGACAGCTATCCTAAAAAAAGAGCTCCCTGATGTCGCCCAGCAATGAGATGTGAGAGCTTGATAAATATACCATCCTCATTCAGGTGTTATACGTGTAAATGAAAGGGTTCACAGCGTAAGCAGCTCTTTTTCTCACTGGGTAGCAGACAATACCAAGCGTGGTCCCCTAGTCTCTCTCATTTTCTAATGAGGTCTTCCCATGGCTTCCTATTTGGCAAAAATTTACTTCCACTAAGGATTATTTTTTAGTTTCTCATTAAGTTTGGTGAAAAGAAAATGTATATATTACCCAAGTTTTAGAACTTACAGAAAGTTTCGGAAAGCTTGTTGGCCCACACTGTACTAAAGGAATTAAGGGCACAGAATCTGAAATCAGACTCACTGGGTTTGATTCCTAGCTTCACCATTTTCTAGTGTGACCTCAGCCAAGTATCTGACCCTTCCTTTATTTATTTATTTTTTTTTTAAAAAGATTTTATTTATTTATTTTGACAGAGAGAGAGACAGCGAGAGAGGGAACACAAGCAGGGGGAGTGGGAGAGGGAGAAGCAGGCTTCTCGAGGAGCAGGGAGCCCGATGTGGGGCTCGATCCCAGGACCCTGGGATCATGACCTGAGCCGAAGGCAGATGTTAACAACTGAGCCACCCAGGCACCCCTGACCCTTCCTTTAGTTTCTATATCCGTAAAATGGGAATAACAACAGTTGTGCGAATTACATGAGTTCACATTTATAAAGTGCTTATTAAGACAGTGTACAGCATATGGTAATTGGATCAAAAGATGTTAGCAGCTATGAGCTGTTATTGTATTTGATGTAGACTTTTTGTCCAACTTTTTTTCAGTACCTGCTACTTACTTCAAATGGTACATGAGCACAGACTCTCTACCCACTATGCCACACACAATTCAAAGAATGAGACCATATAACCCACGCCTTGAAGGGCTTACACATTACGTGGGGAAAGATCATACGTATATAATTCAGGAACATACTTTCAGACAACAAAATCCCACAAACACACGTTTCTTGTCACATTCTTTTTTTTTTTTTTTACGATTTTATTTATTTATTTGAGAGAGAGAATGAGACAGAGAGAGAGAGCATGAGAGGGGGGAGGGTCAGAGGGAGAAGCAGGCTCCCCGCTGAGCAGGGAGCCCGATGCGGAACTCGATCCCGGGACTCCAGGATCATGACCTGAGCCGAAGGCAGTCGCTTAGCCAACTGAGCCACCCAGGCGCCCCTCTTGTCACATTCTAAGAGGCCAGTTCCTCAACCACGTTTTCCCCCCTCTACCCCTTTTAAAAGGTATGAATAGTTTTGACAATTAAACATCTCAAAAATTGTTATATATGTCAACTGTATCTCAATAAAAGTAGAAGGGAAAGTTGTCCTATTATCTAAGTTCATATGGCTAAAGAAATATTCACACACTTATTATATACAGGACATCATACCTGATACTAAAATGCAGGTTTTCGAAGTTTTGTTTCATTAAAGTTGTATAGATAGAACATAAATTATCAACAGAAGTATAAAAGTTGAGTCAAGTCAATCCATAGGGCTTCTTTAAAGAGGTGAATCTTGATGCAAATTTTTAAATGGAGGGTGGGAGAGATTTTGGTGAGAAACAAACAGCAGAGGTTAAGGACATGGATAGAAAAGGGATGGGTGGTGGCCACTGCGATTAAAATATATGCACCTGAGCAAGGATTCGGGCAAGGACTGGAGAAAAAGGGAGGTCCTTGAGACAGAGAGCCAAATTGGCAAGGGCCTCAAGTTAAAAAACAAACAAACAAACAAAAAGCCCATGCTAACCGACCACCAGGTGACAGCCTCGGCAGTAGAGAGCTCATTTCCCCACAAAATGCTCACCACTAGTGGCTAATAAGCTATAGTGTAGGACACCTGTGCACTTCTGCTTCTACCTGTTGAGTTCTGTGCTTAATCATGTTTGTTTTCAAATCTGTTTATGTCAGTTATGCCTGTTACTATAATTAAATACCTTAGGCAAACACTGTTCTCCGACATCCAATAACCTATGTGTACAACAACAGTTGTAGTCTCTACAGACACTTAGTTCAATGTTTTTAGATCGGTTTGACTAACAGTGAAAAAAATTATTACAAGATTTGGAGAAAATTACAATCTAGAAGAATTCTGCCCTCTTAGAGGCTTCACAAGTGCCTCTAAGGAAACTGAGACTGAAAATTCTTGAGAAAAAAGATGGGACACACCAGCTCATGCTCAAAAAAAAAAAAAAAAAAAAAAGCCTGGAGCCTCCATTATATAACTGGCAAATATATTATATACATATTTTAAGTTAAAATATTAATTAAATGTTTTATAGGGGCGCCTGGGTGGCTCAGTCAGTTAAGCATTCAACTCAATCTCAGCATCATGAGTACAAGCCGTATGTTGGGCTCCACACTGGACATGGAGCCTCTCTCTCTATATATATACATACATATAAACCTACATTTATATATACATATATATAAATGTATGTTTGTGTCATTTTTAATAAATGTTTTTATATATATAATTTTTAATTCCTTTCAACATACTTTTTTGATTAGCCAACCAATTCTTATCACATCAAATAAAAAAGCTTATATAATAGGGGCGTCTGGGTGGCTCACTCATTAAGCATCTGCCTTTGGCTCAGGTCATGATCCTGGGCTCGAGCCCCAAATTGGGCTCCCTGCTTGGCGGGAAGCTTGCTTCTCCCTCTCCCACTCCCCCTGCTTGTGTTCCCTCTCTCGCTGTGTCTCTCTCTGTCAAAAAAAATAAATAAAATCTTTAAAAAAAAAAAATGCTTCTATAATGAAATCAAGTGGACCATACAATCATTCTTGGAAAAAAAAAATTACCAAAAACTTCACCTGTATACAAGTGGGGGAAATCCTAGTCAAATACATAAATTTTTTTATCTATCCTCACTGTCTTGTCTCATTTCAGCTAAGTCTACATGAGTCAAAATAACAGGTAAATTTACACAAACACTGTTAAATACTTTGCCCACCAAACTTCCATCTAATACTGAACTTAAATAGATATTTGTATCGTGTAGACCCATCCTTAATATGTGTTCATTTTATCTAATGCAAAATATTTTGTATGTAAGACAAAGAAGTCTAAATAGATATTAAGTATTTTCACAGTATCATAAAATAATCAAGAAAGGATAAATACTGCAAGGATATTCAGTCTGTGAAAAGCAATCATTTTTCAAATAATATAATTTGTTACTGATGGACTTTTAAGACCCAAGTAACATTACCATAAAGAATGGCAAAACCACCTACTTGTGCTCACTCTTTTCCTTGAGTGGGTTAAAACGGGTAAGAACGAGACCTAGGTAGGATATATTAATAAGAATTATTTTATCTACTAAGAATTATTTTGGGTACACACTTACTGCTTATATATCTGAAGCTAGCAGCCTACGAAGAGCCACATATATTTTCCCATTAATTACCCAGAGCAGGTTATTAATCACAATTGAAACAAATTGTTCAACTGATGGTTCCTTGGCTTTTTTGACATGACCATTTCACAGATAATTAGACGATAAAACCACTAAATAGCGACTGTGTCTTGGACTATGTCCTATACATGATGATGAATACACTGGTGGCACTCAGTCAACGTATGACTAATGATAACACTGCCATTCGTTTATTTTTCAAATACTTTATGTTCACTGAAAAATATTTATCACAGGATTTCACTGTATGCAAGAGCATCTGCAACAGGGTAGAAACGGAATGTTTTCAAAACAGAGCCTAGAAACATTAGCCAGAACTCAGGCGGCCAGTATTTGGGGAATTTTTTTGGCTGGCACATAAAATAGATCAGACATTCCAGTTAGGAAACTAAATTCCCCAGCAATAGGTAGAAGAAACCAATTTCATTCAAGATAAATGATTACCTTCAAATTCCATTAAGAGGGAAGACTCTGGTAGAAAGAGGCATAAAATCGTGAAAGACATATATCAGATGTATAATGAGGCCCAAATCACTACCACCTCGTATTATGTAGCACTTCCCATCACAGAGCCCCAAAGGCTTTGCAAATTATTTAATTATAAATCACTACACAAAGCCCGACAAGGGTGAGGACACACCTTGGACAAAAACAGTACGAACATTTCTAAGTGCTACCACACAACAAAAGAGAAAAACATTCAGCAAGGGAAAACCAAGGTTCTTGGCTTAATGCTCACCTCACCATCTTGTACTTATCAAAGTCATCTTAAGAGGCATTATTCCAGGGTTACTCTACTGTTGTCTAAAATCTAAAAAATGTACATGCATTGGCCCAAGGTCAGTGCTCAGTAAATACTTGCTGACTTGCTATCTTAATTTTTCAAGAAAAGGGCTATGAAATCTTTTGGAGTTTTAACAAACTATGTATGAAAACTAAAGATGTCTTTCTCCAAAAAAGGTTAAGTTCATATGTCAAGTGACATAAATGAGCTAAGAATTTTAAGGTACAGAATAAAATCCAGGCTCTCCACAGTGATTAAAGAGGTAATCCAAGTTTTTCTTACTGAGAGGAGAATAGAAAATATTACAAATATTTATTTGTCCTGTAGTAGTGGATTTTACTAAATAATATTTACTTTTCATCTTCCTTCCTTCCTGCACGCATAGTACTTAAAACTGAAATCATGCACTATTACACTTGATTCCCAAACTATCTAGCAATCTCTGTTTCACATGCATTAAATCTTACCCACTCAATCACACCACTAGTTTCTTGAGAGGGGGTCTTACACTTTTTACATCCTCTTTGGGGCCTAATGCACCATCAGGACATAACAGACTTTGAGAACATTACTTATCTATCAGGCAAGTGATAATTTAACCAGGCAAAGAGAAAGCAAACTCTTGCATCTGGCACAAGCAAGGGATACTTGCTTGATTCCAGTATCCTGGCTCATAGGGTAGGATTAACAATTTCACACATTTTGAGCAGAGTAAAGAATATGGTATTACAGCTACACAAAACACAATTTATTTTCCTCAAGTTTTGCAATGTACACCCTTGCATTATTACCCTTGATGAAATAGAGGACTGCCAGTTAAAAGAAATTTCCAAATAATCAAATGCCAGGTAGTCCATTTCTTTTTCCTGGAGCCCTCTTTGGGGGTGAGTTCAGATGTCTGACTCATGATCTGGGTTAGCTGGCATAATAAGCCTGTGGAGTTCTACAGTTTAAGCTCGAAGGGTCTCTCTACCTACAAGCACTGGAAAGCAGTATGAGACCACTGGATCTGCATGCTTCCTAGGCCGGAGAGCACAGGGTCCAAGGGCAAAGATCACTGTGGAAACTGCCACACAGTCTCCAGATGCACTGAAGTGGTACTGGATGCTTGCAAACAGCCAAGGAGGGTTAAGAAACATGGCATCCGCTCCAAGCCCGCATGAGAAAGACACCTGAGGAAGGGTGAGGGGTGAGGGGCTGTGGAGATGAGTGGCTGAGAGAACCCAGAGCTCCCCGAGGCTTCCTCAGCCCCTCAACGCCCAGTGAATAATCTAGCCCATCATTACTTCCTGATACTCTGAATCAGAGAGGATTTTAAATTATCTGTTTTTTAAAAAGGAGATTTTCAATTTCCTCAACAAGTCTGTCAGAGCCAAAAAAATGTTTCTTACAGCAGGCTCCAGTCAGCCAAGAAGAGGTGCCTCCTGCTGAGCCGCTGGCTCCCCAGTTGAGATTTCCTGAATCATTCAGCCTTTCCTGAGAGGTTTCTTTATATTCACAGAAACAGTGAGGTCTCACTCCACAGGGATCTGCTCTAAGCAGTCTCTTGCCAGTTGACAGATAGGACTCCTAATTCATTAGAAGTCTGTACTACTGGGGTGGGGGTTTGAAGTGATGTACAGAAGCCTGAAAGGGGCCTTGTCACAAGCACCTATGCTGGGCCAATACACTAAATGGTAGAGAACTGTTTATTACAGCAACATCTGGGTCAAACCTAGAACACTGGTGTCCTCAGTAAGATTCTGAATTATGTTTCTGGACTGTGCATTCTAAGGAACAACAGTAGTATAGTAATAATTAATGTTGATTATGAGGATTCCACTGCCTTACATTTACTGAATATGCTTAACTCTCACTTATTACACTTAATCTTCACAACCCTGTGTAAGAGGAAGGACAGATATCCCAAGATGAAGGAATGAGACATAGAGCTGACTTGACTAAAGGTCACTCCTTCCTAGGAGAGCTAAGCAGAGGTCTCCGATGTATACTGAGGAAGCTATGGAAACAGATACATTCCTTCATGAAATTTCTCTTTGATGCCTCCATGTGAAGTGGAGGACCAAGCTCTAGGATTTCATAGATAAATACTGCACGGTCCTTGTCCTAAAGGAGTTGTGAGATGCCAGGGAAGCAGCAAGGTGGCACGCAGGCTGGGTCTCAAAGGGTGAGTGGGCACTGCTAGGTGAACATGTGCAACTTGTTCAGAGGTGTGAACCCAGGAAAGGACCTGGGACAGGTTATTTTCTTTTTTAATCTTTTTTTTTTAAGACTTTGTCGGGGGGGGGGGGGCACAAGAAGGGGCAGCGGCAGGCAGAGGGAGAAGCAGGCTCCCTGCTGAGCACGGAGCCAGATGCAGGGCTCCATCCTAGGACCTTGGGATCATGACATGAGCCAAAGGCAGACTCTTAACTGACTGAGCCACCAACGCGTCCCTGGGTCAGGTTATTTATTTATTTATTTTTAAAGATTTATTTATTTATTTGACAGAGTGAGACACAGCAAGAGCAGGAACACAAGCAGGTGGAGTGCGAAAGCAGGTGGAGTGCGAGAGGGAGAAGCAGGCTTCCCGCGGAGCAGGGAGCCCGATGCGGGACTCGATCCCAGGACCCTGGGATCATGACCTGAGCCGAAGGCAGACGCTTAACGACTGAGCCACCCAGGCGCCCCGGGTCAGGTTATTCTTAAAACTAAGTAGGATAAGTAGTAATAGTCTACTATTCTAAGCAATAGGCACTGCTAAGAATAGTCTAAGCCTAGTCTAAGTCTACTATTCTAAGCGACAGACATACAACGGTGTTTTGTTTTTGATAACACATTCCCTTTTTGACTAGTCTAAATCTTCAAGGGTCTATCAAATTGCAAATTCAACAATTATTTACTGCGTTCACAATATACCTACTAGTATACATATTAGGTACCCAGTTACACATCCCCTGTGCCCTGCACCTATTGCCATCGTAACCGCATGGTTATCTGTGTGATGCTTTGTATACTGGCTGCCCTGCCCGCCAGCCCGCCATGGGCTCTGTAAGCTCCGTGTGGTACAAACTGCATCTGCTCTGGTCACCGCTGCCGCCGGCACACACGCCATACCCACATCCAGCACATAATGAGCACTCAGTACGTTCTTTCAGTGAATGAATAAATGTCTATCAGGCACTGTGTTATCAAAGAATTTCCACTCTTCAAAACAGAATGACACCCCAAAACTAATGATAACACTATGTAATGAGAGCTATAAGAGCTACTGTTAAAGAGCTTTGAAAACACAGATAAAGGAACAAATAATTCAGTTCAGATATCCTCCTACATAACACCCTATATAGAAAGTTTCTGCCTCTTAATAATTTGCTTTTATAACAAAATACTCATCCAACAGAACCTATATTATTCTGTGAAGGAAATTTAAGCAATAAAAATGACTCAATATCCAGGTATAGATTTCACAAAATGCTTTATTCTCTGCCAACCGCTGTGATTACCAGCGCCTTTGTGAGGATTATCAAAAAGAAATGTTATTATAAAGAAAGACTGGAACAGACTAACCCTAGACCTACTTAGGAAATCCTCTTCATTGAAAATTTTGTGGGTTGTGGGGATAGTGGGGAGGCCTAGGGAGAGAGGAAGTTTAGAATGATTATCCCACCAAAAAAAAAAAAAAAGAGAGAGAGAGAGAGAGAGATTTTACATTTTGGTTTGGATACAGAGGCTAAAAGATCTCCTCTAGCATCCCATAAATTCCAATATTAGACCTTCAGCTTTCAGATGTTAAGAAATAGTTTATGTCCCAAAGGCTCAATTAAAACAAAGTTGAAAAAAATAATTCAATAGAGCACACTGACAGATTCCATCATCTGATTTCATCACAGAGCAGTAGGAAACATTTAACTGGCCTACGGAGAGATAGAAAAATGGTTCTCTTGGCTGGAAGGCACACAATCCAACATTCTAGTTTTTTGGCAAAAGGATTAGAATGTCCAATCAGCACAGTGAGGAGCAAGTTGTACAATTTCTAATTTTAAAAAGTCAATTTCATGGTTTAAAGTGGTGTTCTTTGGTAATGAATACCTTTTCATTTTTAAAACCTGACCAGAATTAAGTCAGGAACATCCAACTAGGATAGGTATTTCCAAGGGTAATGTCCCTTTCCTTTCAAAGTTTAAACTCCTAATATTCACTTGGCTTGGAACATGTGTTTTAGTCATTCCCATTCTTTGAATCTTTGCCTAATACAAGCTTTCATTTGGATACACCACTCCCATTGATGTTTATAAGAATGTCTTGCTATTAACCTCTAACCCAATTAGTCACCAAATTGGCAGAATACATTGCTATTTGGAAGCCAAGAGCTTATGAAGGAAGTTTAAAAAAAAAAAAAAATCTGAGCAAAATGAGCTATATTATGACTTTATTTACAGTAACAAATTCAGAATAAAAGCAAGTACAGGTCCTTTGTGTGCACTGCTGCAAGAAATGGGACTATTTTAAATAAAAATAATTTAAAGGTACAGCCCACCTTCTACCACTTGCATCCTTTCCCCTTTGCTCTCACTACTAGCTCTGTTCATCTCAGTAAATGATAACTTCATCCTTACAACTACTCAGGTCAATAACCTTGAAGTCTTCTCTCTTTTTTAAAAAAAAAAAAGATTTATTCATTTATTTGAGAGAGAGAGGGGGAGAGAGAGCAAGCGAGCAAGGAAGGGCATAAGTGGGGGACGGCGGAGGGAGAGAGAATCTCAAGCAGACTCCCCGCCAAGCTCTAAGTCAACGTGGGGCTTGATCTCACCACCCCGAGATCATGACCCCAGTAGAAACCAAGAGTCGGACACTCAACCTACTGAGCCACCCAGGTACCCCAGTCTTCTCTTTTTATAATACTGTACACTGAAGTCTATGTACAAATTCTGTTGGCTCTACTTCAAAATATATACAGAATCCGACCACCCTCTCCACCATCAACACTAGTCTAAACCCTCATATCTCTTGCTTGATACACAGCAATACCCTCCTAAGTTGGCCTCCTTGTTGCCACCCTATAGTTTATTCTCAACATAGGAGCCTTGTTAAAACAAATCAGTCAGATCCTGTCCCTCATCTGCTCAAAACCTTGCCAAGGCTTCCCATCTTACTCCCAAGCCAAGCCAGAGGCCTTCCCTTCCGACTCTACCCTCATCCCCTACTCCTCTCCCTTCTCCTTCCACTCCAGCCACACTGGCCTGCTTTCGGTTTCTCAAACATGTCAGAGCACACTCTCGTTATCAGAGTACTTGGTACTGGCTAGTCCCTCCATCTAGAGTACTCCTTCCCTGAGCCTGGCATGCTCCTCACTTCAGAGTCAAGTGTCACTTTCTCAGGGAGGCCTTTCTAATCAAACTAATTAAAAGAGCAATCTTGCTTGCCCAACCCTGTCACTCACTAACCCTTCTTTATCTCCATCGTAATTATCACCAAGGGATATGCTCTATATTTACTTATTATCTGTCTCCTCCCATTAGAATGTAAATGACTTTCATGAGGGCAGAGGCCTGTTTTGTTCCACGCTGTATCCCCAGTGCCTACAACAGTGCCTGACATACTGCAAGTGCTCAGGAAATATTGGTTGAATGAATGAGTGAATGAATAAATGCATGCATGTTAGCATTCTCCCACTTCTCCATATTACTTCTAACAATAGAACTGTTTGCCCATACTTCC
The DNA here is from genome assembly GCF_011800145.1 of Mirounga leonina. NCBI lineage: Eukaryota > Metazoa > Chordata > Mammalia > Carnivora > Phocidae > Mirounga > Mirounga leonina. The sequence continues at coordinate 3,170,018 of NW_023270265.1, read as the reverse complement.
TCAATAAAATCATCTTGAATTTATAACTGTCTTGAGTTTGATCTGTTTTAAATGTACTATCCTGAGCCTGCATGCAATAAATAAACAGGAACTTAAGAAACCAACTTAGTTACCTTCTGGTTAATATTAGGGACCTGAATCTTTCCAATAACCCCTGCCTGAATTCTGAGGGCCTGAAGTTTCTTCTGTCACAAGGTACAATTCCATGTTTCCCAATTCTCAGTCATTCCCAGACCCCTCAGTGATTTTGCTTCATCCACACATCACCTGTGTTATTATTTTCTAACTGTTTAACTTGACTCACTTTTGTTCTTTTTAAAAGTATATATAAAAAGAAAACTCATCTTAAGCAATAATATCCTTGAAATGACAGGTTTGAAGCATTCCCCCACCCCATCCCTCATACTATTAAAAGTATGACGTAGAAAGGAAGTGTCTGTCCACAGTCCACGACCAGTGATACAATACCATACTCTAGGATTCACTGATATAAGCCAAAAAGTTTGCCCTGGAGCCTGCAATACCTTTAGGAAGTCACCCTGCCCCCCCACTCCCACACACACACTCCCTGCTGCCCACCTTTGCTTTACACCACATAAGAATTCAAATCACAATAGAATCAGATCCATCATGAAGGAAGGTCTAATTTTCTAGCCAGATTAATTTAGACCACCAAAACTAAGCTCCTAAAGGGAAAATCTGCTGAATTATCTGTTGGGTCCTTTCACAAGATATCATCTGCTAAAATGCTCTGGTGGGGCGCCTGGGTGGCTCAGTAGGTTGAGCATCTGCCTTTGGCTCGGGTCATGCCCGTGGTCTTGGGATAGAGCCTCGCATCAGGCTCCCTGCTCAGGGAGGTGTCTACTTCTCCCTCTCTCTCCCTGCCCCTCCCCCCTGCTCTTGTTTGCTCTCTCAAATAAATAAATAAAATCTTTAAAAAATAAAAAAATAAAATGCTCTGGTAAAGACCAAACTTGCATGTTTTTCTAGAAAAGTTCTTTCTTGTGCTCGCTTCGGCAGCACATATACTAAAAAAGTTCTTTCTTTGAGCATCATTCCATCCATGTTATGTATGTATCTTTTCCTTCCTCCCTAGTTCCTTCCTTCCTTTGTTTTAAGAAGGGGCAAAGGGGCCTTTCTTTTTACGGTGGGAGGTGCCTGGAAGACAGTTCCTAAACTTGATAGATTTCTTCATAATATCAATTTTGTAGTTTATTTCTAGTGCTTTATCAAATTTGACGTAAGAATCTCTGATTTGAGAACAAAGATCTTTACAACCTAAAATGGCATCCTTGTTATAAAATGTTGAGCAGTATTCTAGACTTGACTCAGACACCCCATACAATCACAAGAGTTATTTTAAGAAAAAGCCTCAGATGGACATGTCTACGGAAGCTAATACTAATGTGCTGTTCTTCCAATGAAAAGGTTACTGACCTATCAGTAGGAGTTGTCTTTTCTGGCAGAGATGATAGATTTGCCTTGTCTTATCTACACCCCCTGCTCTGTCCCCATAATGAGCCATGGCATACATGTGCAAGACAGCTGGCAAGGGGGAGTCAGGGTCTGTGGCCATGGGCCAGAGCAAAGCTTACCAACCCACTCAGAGCCTGGACCTATGACCTGTGTCTCATTAGCACCTTGCTCCAGGCAACTGAGCTGCCACAGAAATCAACAGTGGCTTAAGCCATTTTGTCTACAAGTGAAACAAATCAGGTTAGTCTGACAACCAATAGTTCAAGCAGCCACTAGAGAATTACCCAAAGTACATAACAACCAATAGTGAGGAAGAATTACAAGGGTCTTGTAGTCCTGGTTTGGGGATTCCCCCCCCCCCCCGCCACCATCAAAGTAAGGATGAATTTGGAAGGGGAGCAAGAATATAACAGGCAAGTCCATTGTGAATATACCACGTATTCAAGGCATGTTAATGGGAGATAATAAGAGAAACACAGCTACAGCTTCATAGGTAATACCCTTCTTACTTAGTGGTTACAACATACTTGGGTAGATGCACAAAGAAGAGCAAGAAACTGTACTCAGGAACTGCAAGCTTAAACAAAATCTATAGGCTAAAAATACTTAGATTACAGTAATCCATTTACATTAGGAAACCACTTGATTTAAGGCAAAATGGAAGAAACAAAAATAAATTAACAGCAAATCAAGCTCAAAATAAATCATTATACAAATATCTCATTAGCAAAACTTTGGATTTCTAAAACATCCAAATAATCTTTCCTTTTAGAATATACACAAATTAATATTAAGAAAAGCTCCTTGTGTACCACTTTACACAAGGCTTTTAGTGGTTACTTTAATTGGAGTTATCCCACCTTGGGGTGGGACAGTAAAGTAGAGGAGAAAAGTGGACATGGCTATTTTTAAGTTGTAACAAATCTCCTTTTGAGGAACAAAAGCCTTATGAACAATGAGGAGAAAACATCAGAGGTTCGAACTGCTGCTTTAATCTGATTTAATCAGTCAATTGACCAAGAGATAGTTACGAAGAACCAATTATCCAGTTACTATTGTAATAAATGCTAGGCGATACGGATAAGAAATATTAAGACAGAGCCCTTATCCACAAAGCTTACGATCTGGTTGAAGACCTAAGGTTAACAAATGTTAAAAAAAACCCAAAACAAACGAAAACAGAAACTAAAATACCAATCTAGTTTAGGCAGTTAAATGCTGGAGGCCCTCTTCTGGTGATGGCAGAAGAGACAATTCACACCAATCCTCCTGCTAAAGACGATGTAAAAAGCCGAACAAAGTAAATGCTGAAATGAGTTTGACTTATCTGTCCAAGATTGGTGAAGAAAGGAGGCTGGAGCAAGAAGCCCAACACTCAGAGTCACTTTTGTCCTGAGGTTATTTACCAATCCAGGAAGAGAAGCTGAGATGAAATTGTGGTGGCTTCTAAGGCTGAAAATGTTGGGGGTCTCTTGTAGGCTAACCCCTACTGTGAGCTGGCCACACATAAGGCGGGGGGCATGAACTGTAAGTAACCAGATTTGCAGTCCAAATCACAGCACCTGAATTGTGAACCTGGACTCAGAAGGCCCTGAACTGCTCAACCCAGGTATATAAGGCAGAAGCACATAAAAATTCTGGACCTCAATCTATTTCTATGAATATTAAAAAAAAAAAAAATCTATATATAATCAGGCACATCAAGAGAGAAGGCGCCATGAGCCAGAACTAGTAGAAACCATACACAACAGGATCAGACCCACAGAAATATCAGATATTGAAAACACAGGCAAAGACTAAAATACAATTACCTCTACTATACTCAGAGACAAAAACCAAGCTTAAAAATTTGGCAACTGTCAACTATAAAAATGTAACAAATTTGAAAAATAACTACATAAAAATTACGCATCTGAACTACACAAATATACAATAACTGAAACTAGGAAATCAATGAATGAGTTTAATGGCAGATTGGATACAACTGTGCTGCAACTGCGAAGACATTATTCTGAGTGTAGCTTAGAAAGATAAAAAGATGAAAAATACAGAAGAGGGGGTAAAAGGCATAGGGCATACAGTGAGAAATTATAACATATGTTTAATTGGAAACCCAAAAAAAGAGAAAATAAAGAGGATGAAGCAGAAATAATATGTAAATAAATAATGGCTGAGTATTTTCCTAAACTAATGGAAGATATCAATCCTCAGATCCCTAGCAGAGTAAATGACATCTGTATCATAGCAAAACTTCAACGATAAAAACCAAAGAAAAGAGTTTAAAAAGGAACCAGAGAAAAGGCAGTTGCCTTAGATTAACAAATGGAAGTCATAAAACAATGGAACAGCATCAATGTGTCCAAAGTAAATAACCACGCAGAATTTATACCTAGCAACAATGAATGTGAAATAAAGATAGAATTATATTAGAACTAGAACCACTGGGATGTATTAGAACAAGAACAGGAATTTTTCTGTTTTCTTTGTGGCTATGTCCCTCACCTAAAACAATGTCATCATGTAATAGGTGTCCAATAGATACTATAAAATGAATTCATAGTCTCATTACTAAGAGTACTTTTAAAATAATTAGGTGCTACCAGAAGACTTGAAAATAACTTGTTCTCTGTCTCTCCAAAAAGACAATAAATTCTTAACGTGCATTCTAGAATTATAAACACTAATCACAAATTAAATGCTCAAGTATGGCTAACTTGAAATTAAAAAAAAAAAAAGCCAAAACTTGCCTCATAGGTATGGGAATATATTTATCTACTGTTAAAAAACAATGAGGGGTGCCTGGGTGGCTCAGATGGTTAAGCGCCTGCCTTCGGCTCAGGTCATGATCCCAGGTCCTGGGATCGAGCCCCACATAGGGCTCCTGGCTCAGCGAGGAGCCGGCTTCTCCCTCTCCCTCTGCCTCTCTCTCTCTCTCTCTGTCTCTCTCTGTATCTCTGTGCCTCAAATGAATAAATAAAATCTTAAAAAAAAAAAAAAATGAAAATCAAAGGGGCACCTGCACCCATATGTTTATAGCAGCAATATCCACAATAGCCAAAATACGGGAAGTGCCCAGATGTCCATCAACAGATGAATGGATCAAGATGGTGTGTGTGTGTGTGTGTGTGTGATATGGAATATTACTCAGACATCAAAAAGAATGAAATCCTGCCATTTGCAATGACCAATAAATTATGTAAGATGTACAAAGCAAATTTAATTCACTCATATGTGGAATTTAAAAACAAAACAGATGAACATAGGGGAAGGGACCTATGAGACTGTAAGAGACTTTTAACTATAGAAAACAAACAGGTTTTCTGGAGGGGAGGAGATGGGGGGATGGGGTAACTGGGTGATGGGCATTAAGGAGGGCACGTGATGTAATGAGAACTTGGTGTTATATACAACTGATGAATCATTAAATTCTATCTCTGAAATTAATAAAACTTTGTTAATTAATTCATTTTAAATAAGTAAAAATGAAAAAGGTGATTCCTGACTACAACTTTTTTTTTTTTTAAAGATTTTATTTATTTATTTGACAGAGAGACACATAGCGAGAGAGCGAACACAAGCAGGGGGAGTAGGAGAGGGAGAAGCAGGCTTAGCCGCAGAGCAGGGAGCCCGATGTGGGGCTCGATCCCAGGACCCAGGGATCACAACCTGAGCCGAAGGCAGACGCTTAACAACTGAGCCACCCAGGCACCCCCTGACTACACTTCTAGTTTCATCTCTCACTATGTTCACCACTGACCCTATGCTCCACTCCTATTCAGTGATTTGCTGGTCTACAAAGTCACCACAGTCTTTCATGCACTCATGCCAAATACAGCTGCCTCGGTCCACAATGTCCTCCTCTTCCATGCCAGTTCTCCCAAAATAAAAGTGCTCTCATTCTGTAAGACCTACATCCAGTGTCATTTCTTCTGAAAAGGCTGCCTTAACTGACACCCAAAGAGGTAATAACTCTACTCAGATAGTACAAAAGCCTTCTATAGAAAGTACTATAAGGAACTGTGTTGCCAGCACTTGTATATATATACCTCCTTAGAGCTAGAAGGTAAGGGTCATGTCTTTTCCATTCTTTAAAAAAATTTTTTTTAGATTTTATTTATCTGAGAGAGCGAGTGATAGTGAGAGAGAGTACAAGTGGGGAGGAGAGGGAGAAGCAGGCTCCCCACAGAGCAGGGAGCCCAACGCGGGACTTGATCCCAGGACCCCGGGATCACGACCCAAGCCGAAGGCAGATGCCCAACCAGCAGATTTGATTTATCTCCCTACCTCTAAGCACCAATCTCAGTGACTAGGCCATAGTAAGCATTCCAAACTGTTGGCTAAGGTGATGAAGGAAAAAGAAAAGAACAAGGAAATATAGCAGACTGGAAGAGATAAGGAAGAAGCAACAACTTAAGGCAATGTGGGATCCTAAACTGGATCCTGGGACAGAAAAAACAGTAGGTGAAAAGCTGGTGAAATTCAAGTAAGGACTACAGTTTATTTAATAGCATTATGCTAATGAATTTCTGGTTGATAACTGTATATTGGTTAAGTAAGTAGTTAATATTGGGGGAAGCCAGGTAAAGGATATATATCAATCTTCTATTTTTGTACATTTTCAAAATATTTTTTTTAAAAGTGCTTGAAGACTTGAATTATTTTATCAAATTATAGATGTCACAAGGAAATGTTCAGTTTTATACAAACTGCTCAGATGCACAATGTAAATAAATAATGGGACAGATCAAAGGAACCACTGCCATATCTATACAATCTGAATTTTTACCAAGAATAAATTCATGTAAACATGCATTAAGTATAATTAAAAAAACAAAGTCAAGCAAATAAATTACGTGAGATGTACAAAGCAAATTTAATACAGCTGCAAATATGTGTATGGCCAAAGCACTCAATAAAGATACACAACTCTGAGCCACCACCATAAGCACTCTCTGGATCATGTGGAATTTGGTGATACCCAGATACACAGAAGAATATGCAAATCATAATATGTGAAATCCAGCACTACTGGGCAGGGATTTCATTCCGATACATCACTTTACATAAAACCAAGCTCTATAGAGAACTGCTATGAAACAGAATAGAAAGCTATGCCATTGATAAAATTGTTAAGATTATAAAAATACAAATGTGAGGGGTCAGTTTAACTTAGGGAAAAATATGAATTATCAGGGAAAGCACCAATTCAGTAAAACATTTAGAACTATAGATATAAGTGAAAGTGCAAAAGTGATCTACAAGACAAGTTACTATTAAGGCATTATGATGTCTCACAGGGTCACTACGATGGCAACACCAGTATAAAAAATTATAGATTTTATTTATTTATTTTTTTAAAGATTTTATTTATTTGACAGAGAGAGAGACAGCGAGAGAGGGAACACAAGCAGGGGGAGCGGGAAAGGGAGAAGCAGGCTTTCCGCCGAGCAGGGAGCCCGATGCGGGGCTTGATCCCAGGACCCTGGGACCATGACCCAAGCCGAAGGCAGACGCTTAACGACTGAGCCACCCAGGCGCCCCAAAATTATAGATTTTAAATACTACAATCACAGGGCACCTGGGTGGCATAGTTGGTTAAGTGTCGGACTCATTTTCGGCTCAGGCTCCGCTTAGGACTCTCTGTCTCTCTCTGCACCACCAACCCCGTGTTCTTGCGTTCTTTCTCTCTAATAAATAAATCTTTAAAAAAATGGTACAATCACAAGCAATATAAATTAATTTTAAATCCTCTTTGGAACACTGGAAACAGTGGCAATGAGCAGCAATACTGGAGTGGTAGATTTGAATTGATCCAAAAGCACACGTAGTCTTTTGAAATTGTTTCCATTTCAGACAAAGGTAACTAGGTAATTCTTTATCTGAAAGAACTATGATGAAGAAAGCAAACTCCTTCATTCTACAAATATTCCCTGAAATTTATTATGTGTCAGTCCCTGTGGTAGAGTTGGGGAATACAGAAAGATACAGCCCTCACTTTACTGGGGTTTACAATGAGACAACACTAGTAAATGTGATTGTGAGGCAATGGAAGCTCAGAATCTAGGCAGGGAAGGCCTCCCAGATTCCAGTTACATTTACACTGAGATCTAACGGATGAGTCAGAGTTAGCGAGACAAAAGGAGTGGAGGTGTGAGGTAGGGTTCCGGCAATGAGGCACCTTATGTGAAAGGAGATCTCGAAGTATATGGAGCATGGTCTATTCAAGGAAGTGAGGAAAATTAGAACACTAGAATGTACAGTGGGTAGAATATGCACTGATCAGCCTGCAGCATGATTCTCAAAAATACAGAGACTTATACGGATGTTTTAAACAATTGGTTCTTTTAAGCTACACAAAATAATAATTTATCATTAAGATTACCACTACTTCTGCCAAAGTAAGTGTATGTTTTAATGAAAAGCTGTATTTTCAAATATGTTTTCTTTGCTTTTAGGGAATCTATATAAACTAGGCTTTGAATAAAAAGCAGAATCTGTCAACAGAAAAACTAATCAATTTGTACTGAGTATACACTGGAATCATAACCTAGCTACTCAGGCCTTTTAAATTGTTGAATACAAAAAAAGATGGCTCATTATTAAAGAAATTCCTGAGCCAGCTGCTTGAAAAAGTTACCAATTTTGGCTGAAGTCCCTTACTCATAAGATCCTAAAATTTTCCAGAAGAAATAAATTGCTTTAATCTTTGCAGTAAATAAAAATTAAACATCATAAATACTGAATTAACTAAATCCAAGTTAGTTCTAAGCATCTAATATCAGGAAAATTATGTTGAAAGCTATCCACATAACAATTCTTCAATTTAGAAAGAATTCATTTAAATAATAAATCTGACTGATTTTTATTTCTCTTTTTTTTTTGTGAGAGAACAGCATCTGTTTTCTGTCCTAGGACTTTTAATTTCTGGATTAACTAATTATACTTTGAGAAAGCACAGTGATACACTGTAAGAAGAAAATGCTACAGTCTCACTAAGTAAGTAACACTTAAAGCTCATGCTAGGCTTGAGGACAGGTCTACTGTACTGGCCTGAGAGAACTAGAGAAACAGGAGACACAGGTGCTGGGCACAGCTCTCTGCTGGGGAAGCCCTGGGTGATCCCCACAGGTCAGGCTGCTTCATGTCTCCAGAAGCAGATACGTTAGCGGGCCTTGGAAATACAAGTTTTCTTTCATCCTTGTGCACTCTCTCTCAAAAATGCAAATTTCTAAAATACGTTTTTGCTTTACTAATGTCGGGGAATGTGCTTCTTTAGCATGATCGAAGTCTAATTCAATCCTTGTGAATTCTAGAAGCAATTAACATTATGAGAGTATTTAAAAATCTATTTGAAAGTTTACCAGGAGGATGCTTAACTACAGATTCCTCTTAATAAAAGATATCTGCAGACTTCCCTAACATACAAAATAACTATATTGAATAGCTTGTTACACCAAGCCTCTCTAACTACTCTGCCTACTCTTTTCCCTCTCTTTATAACCCAAATTCAAGTAATACTTCACATGACACTTATTTATCTCCAGGATTATCATATAACTACCATTTATGGTTAGATCCCTTTTTTGCACTTGACTGAACTACCCAGTCAACAGCATCAAGGACACTCTGCTGTCAAAAGCAGACAGCTGCTCCAGCTGCTGGCTCCTCCTGGGTCGATGTTGGGGAGCATGTTAAAGAGCCCCTGCCAGGCCAACACAGTGCAACACCATCACTCTGCTCTCTCCATCACAGAGACGTGGACATCAGGTAGAGCACTAAATCAAGGGGTCATTAATGAACTTGGCCATAACTAGGCAATGCCAGAGAATAAGAAATGAGGGAAAGTGTCTCAATATGTGTACAAATACAGGACAATACATCACAGCTTCCTTTGTACTTGCAATTTTGAAAGCCTAAAAATTGGATATGGATGCCCATTTTATAAACTGCATTTACATGTGTTATAACTGATGTTAGGGAGAAATAGGAGAAGGCAAATTGCCCACATAATAACCTTTCTACAATATAGGCAGAGAGCTAAATACGAGACACATGGCTGAACTTCTACGTAAACAGATTCACAATATAGCAAATTACATATCTGATTGCCTATTTCATAGAAAGTCTATTATAAGTTGGAATTCCTCCTCCAACCCTTTCCCCCATTTCAACCTTTAACTATCATACGTATATATGCACAACATTTGAGAACATGCCCAAGCAGCCTAGAAATTAGGATATTTGTAGGCTGACTCAATAGCTATTAAAGATATGGCTTAGAAGGAAACCAGTGTAGAAATATAAAAGGAAAGATAATTCTGGAAAAAAATCTGCTTTTTAAAAAGTAATCACAGGGGCACCTGGCTGGCTCAGTTGGTGGAGCATGCCAACTCCTGGTTTCAATGTTGAGTTCGAGCCCTACATTGGGTATAGAGATTACTTAAAAATAAAATCTTAAAAAAAAAAAAAAAAAAAAAGAGGGGCACCTGGGTGGCTCAGTTGGTTAAGTATCTGACTCTTGATTTCAGCTAAGGTCATGATCTCAGGCTTGTGAGATCGAGCCCTGCATTAGGCTCCACACTCGGTGAGGAGTCTGCTTCAGATTCTCCCTCTCCCTTTGCTCCTCCCCCCACTCATGTGCGCTTACATGCGTGCGCGCGCGCGCTCTCTCTCAAATAAATAAATAAATCCTTAAAAAAAAAAAGTAATCACAAACACTATGTTTTCCCCCCAGATTATGGACAAAATACAGTCATTCTAGAAAATGTATAAAAGATAATTTGAAATGGATGCAAGAACCCCAATATTACAAAATAATAAAAATAAATCATAAGAAGAAGAGAAAGCATCAAGAGAAACCATTGACATGGTTCTATTAGCATGGCATGAACAGCAGGTAGACTAAGGCCTAAAAATTATGTTCAATCGATTAAAAAAAAGTTCCCACATACACACAGTCACATACACATATATGCAGTCACTTAAAAGCATGAATCCCAGAGGAATCCAAACAGTGCTTATCAAATATTCTCACACAGATCATACTCTGCCAGGCTACTCATAGAAATCAAAGGAAAATACTACTTTGAAGATTTTAGAAGAAAGATGTTTTACAAATAAAGTACCCAATCTCAAAATATATTTTTTTAAAATGTTCTTTCAAGAATGAAGAAAAATACACAAAATCCTCTCTCAAGAATCAAAGAAAAGTATCTTGAAAATGGCAAGGAGTAGGCTAAACAGGATAAATAACTCAAGCCCAAGATAGGAGAAGAAATGGTAAGAGAGGACACAGCTTCTATGTATATATGTATTTATATTCCCTTTGTCCGTAAACGATGATGGTGCTACCTGCTTTATAGAAGTTCAAGTATCCAGGCCTAGACAAAGGTTCCTTTTAAATCCGAGAAGACTTACCAGGGAGGTTGCAGATCTGTAGTCCATTAAGTCTGAAAAATCAAGGGGAGTGGCTGAGGTGCCAGAAGTCTGAATGGGAGCAGATGGTTTGTGTGTGCATGCATGCACATGCACACACAAAGAAGGAAAACTCAGAAAATAACAGACAAGAAAATACGGCATTTACTCTCTGCAAAAACTTTAGAGAAAAGTTAAACACATTCCTTCTGAGTACTCAGAAGTTAATCTTTAGAAGCCAACATGGAGTCAAGTAAGCACTAAACCTCTTCACTTGATCAGGTTGTTGGAACTTAGTCACAGAAAATGCTACCCAAAAAAGGCAGGTAATACATTCTTTTCATGCTAGAATTATGGAGAAATGAGAAAAATTAGCTTAAAGACAGGTGAACTCACTAATTGCCTGAACAACTATAGTATGACCAAAGTAGACTGATGAATAGAGGCACAACAATGGGAGTTCTTTCCTTTGTCCCATCCTACTCAACAGATACATGACCTCAACACAGTGGGAGGGTAAACAGTGAGAACATTAGGGGAAAGAGACAGCAGAATACAAAAGTATATTAGCCTCCTCAAAGTGGTTTGGGATCTGAGTTGTTTGGAGTGGGGCTTGGAAGCTGGGCACTCTGCTCATCATATGAATACTACAACTACTCCACAAAATTTCATTTGAAACAAGAGAAAGGGAAAGAGCTGGTATCCGGTCAATAAAGAATTGGACAAGGAACCATTCCTTTGCACAATCAAGAGGATACGTTCTACAACTGATTTTAGGAAACAGGACTGGCCTCATTTACACTTCAGTAAGGCCAAGATAACCTATCTTTTACTATTACTTTTCACAGATTTCTCATGTCCCCATTACTTACTTCCCACCACTCCTGACCTCATCATACATATATTTGTGGACATGATGATTAAGAAACCTTGGTTCAGAGTCCAAAAACCTGAGAATTTGGGGAACAATTCACAGTTTATCTGGGCGAAGTGGAGCCAAGGCAGAATTTGAACTGCAGTGGGTCAAGTCCCTGGGACCTATCAAGGATACACATAAAATAAAAAAATATATAAAAAAAATTAAAAAGGAACAAAAACTTACATTAAGGACTTAAATGATAGGATGTTATTTAACTGGAAGAATATATAAAACAGAAAAGCAGATCGTCAGGAGGAATATATTAGGTTGACCTATATATTAGGTTAACCTATATAAAATTGCCATTTTTATAGGTCAAAAACAGGTATCAGCAACTTCACAAGATTCAAATGAATATACATTGTAACCATTTTGCATTGGGAAAGACTGACTTAATCGGTGTAACTGCACTGGAGAACACCAGAGGGAAGAGAAGTTTTAAGTGCTCAATATGAAGGTTGCACCTGACAAACGAGGCAGCCAAACTGGGAACTGGAGGTGTGCAAAGACAACAGGGTAACCCTCTCTCAAGAGACTTCTGTAGCGACTGATCTTTAAGTTCCCTTCTGAATTATTCTGAAGGTTCTTGCCCACTGAGACTAAGCAAATTCTGGTAGCTTTGGCTCTGTGACAGTGGAGAAGACAGGCAGATGTGAAAAGAACGATCCTGAAAAGAGAATGTGACTAGAGAAATTCAGGAAGGCAAGCAAATAACCATCATCACCAGTGTCAGCCTACCCTCTACAGAACCTGCAGATCATCCTGCCCTGAATGCCATGTAATCTCAACCAACATCTGCAGGCAGGAAGAATGAGGCCTGTAAGTACAGTCAGGACTTAGCACCACTAAAATGCAGTTAAGGGGTCTGGAATGGAAGGCTACACTGAGCTAAAGAGACTTAAAATTGCAGAACTGTGACTGGGCAGGTTTGGGTAGTTGGGTAGGGATGGTTAATTTGGGACGAGCACAGCAGAGAGCGCTCCAGAGGCTGAAGCTCCAGAAGAAGCAGAGTAGGGAGACAATAAATTTAGCTGTACAGAGAGTCTGGGGTGATGAGTCAGGGAAAGTAGGCTGAGGCCAAGACTGGAAATCATCTTGATTGCCAAGCTCAGGCTTACACTATAAGTTTGTTCACTGAAGTCTTTTAAGCATGGTTTATAGACAAAATGGAAGACTAAAGGACATATGTCATGTATTCATGTACACGTCTGAAACATAAATATCACAACGTTTAGGATTCAGACAAAGAGAAAAGCAGGAACATGTTCTGATTAATCAGTTGTTTGACTTTTCTATTTTTCAGGTCAGATTTTGCTACGTTCTACCTTAACGGTTTACAACCCATACTAAAAATGTCTCATTTTTATTACACCAATTTTTGTACACACTTCTATCACACATGTTATTAGACCATGTTCACCCAGCATTTCCTTTCTAATGAAAACACAATGAAAAGTTATTAATGAAAACATCTGAGCTGAGCTCAGATGTAAGAAGGGCAATAAAAGCGTACATTTTAAACAGTTTACATGCAAGGCAGTGGCATTTCCAGGGGTAGATGGAAGGAGTGGTCCACCCATGGTTCAGGCAATAAGGGGGTACCTTGTCTGTAGAGAATTTTAAAACAGTAATAAACTGACTAAGAGTCAGTCTGCGTTTTGTTATCACTTCGCACTGGCAATCCCAAACAATTCTAACGTCTCCCTTCTGGGGCAAGATGGCTCCATACAGCCACTTCTCCTTGGTCCACCACTAGTACCAGCCCTCAGCATCCTGTAAGGTGTTTTACAGCATGTCTCTTTTAACCCTCATTTCACGGACAGGAGAAGAAAGGCTCGGGAAACTGGGGCAAATGGGAGAATGAGGATTTATTCCAAGCAGTCTGATTCCCAGGTCTGCATATTTAACCTATAAGCTACTACCACTCAAGGAAAATGAGCAAGTGACAGCAGATACCCCAAGTTCAGCTCAACCTGAGAGTTAACAGCTAAGTTTGAATGTCATCTTCCATTATCCTACCTCCTACCTTTTCCAACAGTCAATCAACAACTGACTGCCTATAGCTCACAGAACACTTTTTACTTATTAATTCATTGCCCATTTCTTGACAGTTTCCCTAGAGTGAGGCAGGTTAACTCTGCCACATTCTTGGCCACCATGGCCTGAGGCAATGATCTCTCACAACAGACGGGCAACGGTAAAAATCTACCTCATGAAAACATTCTGGATTCTTTAGCATTCATTTTAATGGGCAAAAGACATCTATGTTTATGTACTGTCAAAATCCCCATAATAGAAAAACTTTTTCTTAACTGCTTCAATTTAGACTATGCCTTTTACTGGAAGTCACCATACTGAAAAATGCAGGAAGTAAGTAAGTAAAAAAAACAACGTACTTGCATTTCTTCAATGGTTAAAAATTTAACTGCAAGCAACTCATTTCTTCTCAATTTCTCTATTAAGTAGAATGTTAAGTTATAATATTCAAAAGTTCAGTGAGGGTAGAATTTGTCTAATAATCTAAAATCTTTAGACCATAAAACTACAAACAGAGGCAACTGCTGTCAGGACCTTGGAAATTAGAGTGAAGACATTGCCCGTCATTGCATCCCCCAAATACTAAAGGGGAGAAAGAGAAATAAAATTGCCTTCACAAATTTAAACTTTAAGATCAACACATTCTGAATATGAGTAGAACTATGTAGTAACTTTAGAGGTGCAAAATAGCTTTCAAGCCTGGACTTCTAAGCGCGGGATATATTAACACAGCTATAGAAAGAAAGTGTCAGACAACAAGGTGGTCAGTCAGCAGTGGATACAGAGACTAATGTCTAGAAGGATTCTAAGATGGCCTTCTAGTATATACATCCATACGTCCTCTAGAATTCTCTCTTGAGTGTGAGCAGGAGCATGAATATGATGGATTTCACTCCCAATCAGGTTATATTGTAGGACCAAAGTGAGGGGTATTTGCTGATGTCATTAAGACCCCAAATCCATTAATTTTGAGCCCATCAGGAGGAAGATCATCCGGGGTTGGTCTGACTTAATCAGATTGAGGTTTTTAAAAGGACCAGAGATTATAAAGATTGGATGCATGTACGAAATCCTCAAACTGACCTTGAAAAAGCAAAAAGCTATGTTGGGGAGGGTGCCATGTGGCAGGACAGCGTCTAGGAGCACAGGGCCTCAGTCCTACAACCACAAGCAAATGAACACTGCCCAAGCCTGTGAGCTTGGAAAAGGACCCCAACCCTCAGATGAGATCACAGCCTGAGCCGACATCTTGATTTCAGCTCAGAACCCAATTAATCCATGCCTAGACTCATAACCTATGAAGAATGAGATAATAAATGTGTTGGTTTTAGCTGCCAAATTGTGGTGACTTGCTCAATACAGCAATTGAAAGCTAATACAGCAAATCTCCAGATAAGTTGGAAGTGCCCATCTAAACACTGTCCAGGACACAAGCGAAGGCATCCCTGTTCTGGTTAGATGCCATGCTCACTAATACAAGATTAGCTTCATACACAGGCTTCCCTTCACAGAAATAATATACTGACCATTCAAACTGGGAATCTTGGTCCTTGGGATAATTATTTCTCAGGCAAACAAATAAATACACTGGTCCCCTGACTTCATATATCCATTTCTTTAGCTGGGCTAATGTGAGTCTGTCCCTACAAGAGAGCTCTACCCTTACCATCCAGAGAAAATCAGGATATAATCTGACAAAGCTGAGAATCAGCCAGATCTGGAACTGTTATTAGTTTTCCACTGACACAAATGGTGGCTTAAAACAACACCCATTTATTACTTCAC
Organism: Mirounga leonina; assembly: GCF_011800145.1. Lineage (NCBI taxonomy): Eukaryota > Metazoa > Chordata > Mammalia > Carnivora > Phocidae > Mirounga > Mirounga leonina. Next base: position 3,154,387 of record NW_023270265.1, on the reverse strand, counting down.
AGTTCCATAGGCCAGACATCCAGGCTTGACTAGGTTCTCTGCTTAAGGTTTCACAGAGCCAAAATGAAGGTGTTGGCTAGGATGGACTCTTATCTGGAGCCTCTAAGGAAGAATCCACTTCCAAGCTAAATTAGGTTGTTGGCAGAATTCAGTTCCCAGTGGTTACAGAACTGAGGTCCCCGTTTCTTTGCTGGTTGTCAGCTGGGGGAGTCACACTCAGCTTCTAGAAGCTACCTATGTTCCCTGGTACAAGTCCCCTCCATGTTCAAAGCCAGCAACGACACGTTGAATCGAATCCTACTCATGCTTTGAGTCTCTTTCTTCCCAGTAACCAGAACAAACTCTGTTTTTAATTGGCTCGTATAATTAGATTAGCCTACCTGGATATTCTCCCTTTTGCCATACAAGGAAATGCTATCATGGGAATGCTATCTCAACATATTCACAGGTTTGACCCAAACTCAATGGGTTACACAAAGGGCAAGGGTCATTTGCGGGGTCATTCTTAGAATTCTGCCCACCACACCAGACCATGGCAAATCTAACAAGATAACGAAGGCTACCCTGGGAGGGAGCCTGAAAGAGAAGAACTAGCCAGCTTCTTACAGAAGGCATCTCATACACCACATGGATAGTCGAAATTTGCATTCATCTTAAAGCAGTTAAGGCTATTTCCTTTACTGATGTATTTTGAGCACACAGAGAAATCACATTTAATAAAAATTAAGCAAAAAGCACAGACCAAATACTGGACAACCACTTACTATGAGGCACTATGTTAAGTATAAAAATATATATACTATGAAAATATATATGGGGCACCTGCATAGCTCAATTGGTTAAGCATCTGCCTTCAGCTCAGGTCATGATCCCAGAGCCCTGGGTTTGAGCCCCAAGTCCTGGGTTTGAGTCCCATGTCCCACTCCCCACTCAGCAGGTTGTCTGCTTCTCCTTCTGCCACTCCCACCACTTGTGCTCGTTCTCTCTCAAATAAAAAAATAAATAAAATCTTAAAAAAAAAAAAAAGATACATAACTCCTCTCAAAGGGATTGATAGTAATGCAAGTCCAAGAGAAGATAATATAAAATGACTAATGATGCCAGTCAGGAGTCCAAGAATTAATAAAATATTCACACCAAACTGCAGAGCTTTTAAAACAACGCTTATAGCCAGAAGTATTCCTACAAATGTCACTGGTGACTAGTAGATATGAAGACCTTTAAAATATTACCAATATGAAGAAAAAATTGCCAATATGATTCTAAATTTTAGGCAGTGTTTAATGTGTATACCATTTTTTTTAAAGATTTATTTATTTATTTGAAAGAGAGACAGACAGCAAGCAAGCACACAGAGGGAGAGGGAGAAGCAGACTCCCCACTGAGTGGGGAGCCCGATGTGGGGCTCAATCACAGGACCCCGAGATCATGACCTGAGCTGAAGGCATATGCTTAACTGACTGAGCCACCCAGGTGTCCCTGTGTATACAATTTTTATGTGTAAACAAGAAAAAAATATAAGAGGACATAAACCAAAGTTGTTAGCTATTTGAATAGTGGGATTATAGGACATTTTAACTATATTCTTATTAATACTTTCAATGTTCCCATTTTTTCAATAAGCAGGTAGCATTTTCATAACATGGAGGAATTTATATATATGCAAACAAATATTTATATTGAGCAAGTCATGGCATTTGGTCCAACCAATCTTTCTTTCAAGCCAAAACCTGTCCTGTACATAGCCCCTTGATCTAGAAAACACAGGCAGTTTTCATATAGCACAAAAAAGATTAGCAAGTAGAGGCCCCACTATCTGAAATCTGAACAAGAAAACAAACTTGTTAACAGCAAAAACTAGAGCTGAAACTAGTAAGGGCCACAATAAACTGACAGCACAGGAGAACAGAAATGATGAATAAACCAATGCTATGGGGGTAGAGGAAAAGCTACTGAGTGGAGAGGGAGGAAGCAACAGAGGAGAGCAGGGAGCAGAACAAGCCATGCGCAGAGGAAGGCAAAGACAGAAACCAGATGGGACGAGAGAAGAATGGATGGGTGGATGGGAGACAGACCAGCAGAGAGAAGGATGGACGGACAGATGAACAGAAAGCCAGAGCTAGCTAGCGCCCAGGTCTCCTAAGGTGCCTTTGATCTCTGAGAATTTTCCAGCCCTCCCTTTTTAATAAATGATTTTTCATTCCCTTAGACCAAAATGAGCCCAACTAAAATGACATTAAAAATATTACTTCTGGGGCGCCTGGGTGGCTCAGATGGTTAAGCGTCTGCCTTCGGCTCAGGTCATGATCCCAGGGTCCTGGGATCGAGTCCCACATCGGGCTCTCTGCTCCTTGGGAGCCTGCTTCTCCCTCTGCCTCTCTCTCTCTCTGTCTCTCATGAATAAATAAATAAATAAATCTTTAAGAAAAAAAAAAAAAAGAAAAATATTACTTCTGTAAGGCTAAAAATTAAAATGAAAGACATGTTTTTAAAGGTCTTCTAAAAGACAATTTTTTAATTTAGGGGTTTTTTTCCCCCCTTCTTCAAATCTAGTTCCTCCCAAAGGCTGGTGGGAATCTGGGAATCTCTGAATCTCCCCACCCCCAGCACTCATAAACAGAGCAATCCCAGCCAGAAAAGGATTTGCCTATTAGCCATGCTATCTCTACCAAGACAGCAGGCTTATTAAATTACAACTGTTTGAACAAGGTCAAGCGCTCAGAGTTTAATTCAAAGTGTTTCCAGGTATAATGCTGTCAGGTCAACTTAAACAAGCCAACAGAGGCTTGGAGCCTGATTAAATATTAAAACAGAATCTTTCACATCTGTTTTTACCCAAGGATGAAATTACTGTACATCACTTCAACCAGCTCATTAATAGACTATACACACATCTTGCCTCAAAGGTTACAGGAATATCAATGCTTCCGAGGCCTGCAGTGAAACCTGCTCACACAGCCAGAAATGAGGTCACTGCATACTTTACAGGACGTCAATACTTCTTTACAAAATGTGAGAGATAATCAGTTGGACATAAACACATTTTAAATTAAAGGCTGAAAACCTCCATGAAGTTAAGCCAGTTGCTTTTGATCTGAACCTTTTAATCATTCATTCAGTTGGCTTTGATAGGTAACTTGATAGCACATGTTGAGCAAAAATTTTGATTCAACAGTAATTATTTTATAAAATGGAAGGTTGGCACATCCAACTAGACGACGGCCAGGGTAGCTACATTTTTTTAACTTAAAAAAGCACACATATAAAAGGCACATATAATAAATACTTTAAAGCACAAACATTTGGGACACTCATGGTGCATTAGGTAAAAGAGCAGCTGCAGATTTGCTACTTTAAAAACTACTATACAGGGCGCCTGGGTGGCTCGGTTAAGCGACTGCCTTCGGCTCAGGTCATGATCCTGGAGTCCCAGGATCGAGTCCCGCATCGGGCTCCCTGCTCGGCAGGGAGTCTGCTTCTCCCTCTGACCCTCCTGACCCTCCCCCCCCCCCATGCTCTCTCTCTGTCTCTCTCTCTCTCAAATAAATAAATAAAATCTTCAAAAAAAAAAAAAAAAAACTACTATGCAACAGGGAATGACACCTGGACAAACAGTCTAGAATTACTTAGAGTGTTTCTGTGTCCCCCATACCCAACAGGTCTGTGTCATGGGTGATGGACAGGTCTGTGTCCCCTATAACTGACCCCAGTGAACAAGTTAAAAACTGCAGTACTATCTATGCCACCTATACTCTGCGGCTGCTGTGCACATTTCCTACCTTCTCCCCTTCCATTGGTACACCACCCCATTTCTTCTGGAGAGTGCCACTTCCATTCCCGGTCCTGGAGAGCTGTCACTCACAGGGCCCTCGGCCCCACCCCACCAAACAGACAAACCCCCAAACCACAGTCTGCAGGCCTCTGGTGACAGTGGCTGGTCTAAGGGTTGGGCACATGTCTCAGGCAGGTTCTTTCTGTATGTTTCTGTATGCATGTTGAGAGAGAAAGTCTTTGGTGGCTGGAATTGCTCACCTGGCAGGATGTATGGGCAGACATTTTGCCACCCCCAAGAAGAGAGCAGATACACAAATTACATATATAGAGGGAGCGGAGCTTAAAATGCAGAGAAACAGCCCTGACCACACCCTCTGAGCAACAGAAGTCAACTGAGCTTAGTCCACCCTCCCCTTTCTGTTTTGAATATTAGACATCTCTAGGTAATATTAGCATTGCTACTCTGACCCAAGGTACAGCTAAACGCATGCTTGCTCTAGGAAATCCTACCGATCTCTCTCTTTTCTTAGGTTCTACAGGACCTCAGCTCCTACAACATTACCTAGAGATTTTATCTTGCACTGCCTTTTTACGATTTCATGTGTATTAATGATTTAAAATTTTAAATTTCTTATTGCTGTATATTAAAAAGAATATAAAGGCTGCTTAAATCTAAGATATTTTAAATTATGTAGTTAGTTCAATATAGACTAGGATAGGCATAATAAATTCTAGCTATGTAATCTCTGACCAAAAATAAAGACACTGATATTAATGTGTTACTTGTGGAGTTCTGTTTCACAATATTGCCATACCTCATATATTCAGGTTCCTTTTCATGAAAAGAGATGATCACTCACTTATTCAGAAGAAGAGATCCAACTTCTCACCCAAAGAAGAGTGGTTACAGTGCAGAGATCCCTCGCAATAAAACCTTCACAATCCAATTTGAGGCTAAAGAAAAACTATTCAAGAACCAGTTGTTGGATTATGGAATTTTAAAAAATCCATTTAGAATGATGATATATTGTCTAATTTAAGGAATAATCTGGGAGATGAAAAAATCAAAAGGTTCATTTTTTTCCCCCAAAGGTGTAATTACATTGGAAAATGAAGGTGACTATAAGTAAAGAATTGTTTTATGCTTCTTTATCTGCCACAGCACAGTAAATAACATTTTCAATGGAAAGACCACGGGATGGGGAGCCAGGAAACCAAGCAGGAGTTCTTGCTCTGCCACCAGCTGACCATGTGAAGATAAAATAGACAAAACTTCTCTTGAACCTGTTTTCTTAGCTGCACAAGAGTAATGCCCACCTTACCCACTATATAAGTGGGCAGAAGACCCACTGAAATGAAACCCACCGACACTTCAACATCTGAAAGCAATACACAAATAGAAGTTGCTGTCTAGAAAAAATAAATTAGTTAAGATCATGTGCTATGATCCTAATCCTCTTCCAATTTTGTAAATGAGAAAATAAAGCTCAAAGAGGTTAATCCTAACTTGTACAGAGCCACAGAGCCGGTACAAGACAGGTCTGTTCAGGGTCCACACTGTTCCCCATCAAAGCCCTGCCTTCAGTGACTACAAAGCAAGGAAGCTACGTACCTCCACTCACAAGGTTCCAAATTCTAGGTCACTTTGCCTGGTTTACAAATGCATTTCACATGTACTGAGAAAATAAAAGTTCTGTAACAGACTCTTTATTTTTTGTCTGTTTTTACTAAATACAGTTTATTACTGACAAAGAAAAGGTCCAGCAAATATCCATAAGGCCCTATTGTGTTTGGTTGAACAAAAAATTTTACAGTATCCATGCTAGGTTTGGTATGGTTAAAAAGCTAATTTAACATGGCAAAAATATCTGCAACTGAATTCTAGTTAACTTCCTATGGAATTTTCAAGTTCTAAGAAATAAAACAGTTCCCAAATTTTCAACTTTTGGAGCCAAAACTGCAACACAGATCCCTACTTATAGGTTCATAGTGTTCATTTACTGAATGTAAGCCATGATGAATATATTTACATTTTTAATAAGATGTATTTTTTATAGAAGTGCTGAAATTTCCTGACTAGTGATTTATATCATGACGTAAGTCGAAATCATTTAAAAATCAAGTCCATCTTGGATGAAGCTCATTGCTAAGACCCAAAATACATGCTCCCCACATCTTTTATCTTCTATAGGATGTGAGCAACATGCCTTGTTAGTAGGTAACAGAAAAAAAAAGACAGTCTCCAGGTGGTCATGACTCACTGGGTGTTCCCTGCCCACAAGGCCTAATAGAAGTTAAAGGAAATAATCAACCTCCTGGGCCAAGGGTGAGAACTATGGATGCCTGAGGTGGTGAGGGGGCTGCAGCACAAGGGCTACTAGACTGGGCCACCACTCTGGTGCACATTCTGATGATTTCTCAGACAGACATTTCATGTCTGTAGGGGTGAGGAGGAGAGGAGGAGGGAAGGTTCCCTGGTGTGTGTGCCACCGTGTCTATGCCTGGGCTTGTTGCAAGGGTGGAGAAGGATGCAGTGAAACCAGAAGGTTAGGCTGTGGAATTACAATAAAAGCATTCGAATACTTAGGAAAAAAGGCTTTTTGAATTCTTAAACCATTAAATTTAAACACCAATAGTTAATAAAATACAAAGTGATTTGTTTAACAGAACTCCAATACGGCGCAATCTTATACCATACACAAATTCATACTTGAACGATATAATCAAGCAGAGTAAACCATACTAAATGTAAAGTCAATAAATTCTTCTTTGATTGTTGAGCCCCACCACCACTACCAGAGAAGACTATAAGGAATTTAACAGAAGAAAATTAATCATCATAATACTTTGGTTCAATACTGAGCTACAGTGAAATAATCTGGGTATTAGTACAGTTTACTTGAAGTAAGATTTAAAGCAGCACATTTAAATGAAGCAGAATTCATTAAGCAACCTCTCAAAAGGATCATTTCCTCTAATTATTGCTTTTATAACAAAAGACAAAAGCAACCCAATGTAAGTTCATAAAATCCACAATTAGCTGCCTAAATCTTACCAGATAAAATTAGAAGAGAAAGGATATTTAGAAGCACAACTGGTATAAAGTTCTACTGTTCCTTTAAAAAAGGCATTTGCTCTTTCTTTCTACCCATAATCATTTGAAGTAGAGAAACATCATGGGCCAGATAAGGTGGCAGGTCCTCAGGAATTAAGGGGAAAAAGCAGAAAACCAAGCTGGATGCTCCAGCAGCTTAGACTGCTGGGGTGGCAGGGAGAGGGTTAGAAAAATCCTCACACTACCTCCAGACAAGTGTTCTAACATGAGCTGCATCTAAGAAGGTACGGGAGAAGGAAGCTGTGACTGACTGGTTGAGTGGAGAATCTCCACATTTAAGCCGTGTCTTCTAGGAGGAGAATGAGTCTAAAGTAAACAAGGTAAAACAGAGGGAAAGTAAGGCATTCCATAGCCCTTGCAGAAGAAACAACAGTGTGTGAAAGGGTACCCAGGATGAAACAGTATGTTAGGGAATCTGTGGACAGATGAGGAGTCGGGGAGAATAAGAAGGCATGATGACGGGGTGTACAAAGCTGGAAAGAAGATTATGAAGAGTGTTTCAAACTATGGAATTAGTTCAAGCTTTATGCCTTACTCAATAGGGCTCGCTGGTAAGATACTGAAAACCTGATCAAAATCTGTCATATTATCTACTAAACTTTTCAGTATTCCAAAGCATTTAGTAATTATACTGTTTTACCTGCAATATATAAAGGCAAAATGAAAAGGCAACCTATGAAATGGAAGAAAATATTTTCAAACCATATATCTGATAAGGGGTTAATTAATATCCAGAATATATAAAGAAATGCTACAACTCAACAACAACAACAACAATATGATTTTTCAAATGGGCAAAGGACTTGAAAATGGCCAGCATGCACATGAAGAGAAACTCAACACCACTAATCGTAAGAGAAATACAAACCAAAACCACAATGGGAAACACCCCCACATCCATCAGATGGTCTCTATCAAAAGTACGGAAAAGATAAGTGTTAGCGGGGATGTGGAGAAATCAGAACCCCTTGTGCACTGTTGGTGGGAAGGTAATTTCCTGTAGCCATTATGGAAAACAATATAGAGGTGTCTCAAAAAAAATTAAAAATAGAATTACCATATCATCCAGCAAGTCTACTTCTGGGAATACATCCAAAAGAAATGAAAACAGGATCCTAAAAAGGTTATCTGCAATACGTTCATTACAGCATTATTCACAAGAGCCAAGAGGTGGAAGCAACCCAAATGTCCATTAACAGATGAATGAATAAAAACTGTGGTATGTACATACACTGGAATATTACTCAGTCTTAAAAGAAGAAGGAAATCCTGTCATATGCTACAATATGGATAAACCTTGGGGATATTACGCTAAATGAAATAAGCCAGTCACAAAAGACAAATCTTACGTGATTCCACTTATATGAAATATCTATGGTACTCAAACTCTTAGAAAGTAGAATGATAAGGGGCTCCTGGCTCACTCATTCCGTAAAGCATGCAGTTCTTGATCTTGGGATCAGGAGTTCCTGCCCCATGTTCAACAGAGAGATTACTTTAAAAAATAAAAATATTAATGGGATGCTTGGGTGGCTCAGCTGGTTAAGCATCAACTCTTGATTTTGGGCTCAGGTCATGATCTGGGGGTCATGAGATGGAGCTTCTGGTTGGGCTCTGCACTCAGTGGGGAGTCTGCTTAAGATTCTCTTTCCTTCTCCTTCTCCCACCACCACCCCACACACGCTCTCTAAAATAAATAGATAAATCTATTTTAAGAAAAGATTTTAAAATGTACTATACTATATACCTTAACTTTAAAAATGGCTAAGATGGTAAATTTTATGTTTTGTTTTTCATCACTGTAAAACAAACCAATAACAAAAATAAAAAATTACAATTAAAGATTGCAAAGTTCCAGGCTAATTCATAAGAAGTCCCTAATGCCATTATGGGGACATGACCTGTATTGGCTGTACAGTAAGTTATCAAATTTACAAAGTGTTCTGCTTACAGGGGAATTTCAACTTTCTCAGATGACACAGTAATTGCCAGCAAGTTGTATGCCTCAAATCTGCAGGGTACAAAATAAATAAAACTGCACATAATTATAAGACCCAGCTCTAGTCAACTGGTGCTGAGATTGTTGACTGTGCCATCATGGAAGGATTTTTCAGGGTTCAGTAACTTACAACTACTGATTGGTAGATAGAATTTAAAAAAGAAATCATGATCTCAAGTGAATACAGCCAAACTTTCAGTTATTAAAAAGTCCAATCTAGGGCGCCTGGGTGGCTCAGTCGTTAAGCGTCTGCCTTCAGCTCAGGTCATGATCCCAGGGTCCTTGGATAGAGCCCTACATCGGGCTCTCTGCTTGGCGGGAAGCCTGCTTCTCCGTCTCCCACTCCCCCGCTTGTGTTCCCCCTCTCCCACTGTCTCTCTCTGTCAAATAAATAAATAAAATCTTAAAAAAAAAAAAAAAAAAGTCCAATCTAGTCTAAATCAAAACTAATTTCATCCAATGTGAAGCTTTTCCCCTCAAACCAGCCGTGAGGCGAGGGAAGGGCTCAGAGAGTGAAAAGAGGCAAGTGTGAGGAAAAGGAAACAGAGAAGTCTATTCACTCGTCTATGGTCCCCTGGCCTGTAAAAGAGCTGCCAGTTGCAGGAGTTCAAATGCAGGTTCTCTCTAGTGTGACTCCTTCACTGGGACCCCCACGCTGCCTGATGAAGGCAATGGGGGCCCTTGGCTCATCTCTTACCACCTCCTCTCAGCTCCTGCTCCTGCAGTTCACCCACAGCCTCTTTCTGCTGGGGTCCTACAGCTGGCCGGGCAGGCAGTCCTTGCACCAGGGACAGTCTTTCAAGATGACTCACAGCTGCCCTCCAGGCAGACCTCCTAGCCAGCAGGAAATGTCAAGCCTTTGCCATCCCCTCTCCCTACCCCCACTCCAGTGTAGCTCCAGCCACAAGGCTGCTTCCCATCACTGTGTTCACAGACATCTCCAAACTCCAGGAGATTCACACTACAGTCTCAAGAATTCTTTCTTAGGATTCCATTCTAATCTCATACCAGCTTGGGCCTCTCTCAAATGTACTGCCGGGAGGATAAAGAGAGGAACTCACTTTCCCCAGGGAAGAGCATGCTATACTCCCAGGAGTTCCTTGCATGGAATCCTTTCTAGTCTTCCTGACACAGCCTGGGTTATAGGGTGGAGTATGTAACAGTTGTTAGACGCCTCTGGCCACCTCTTGACAAATCCTGCAATGGATGTTTCTAGAGTCTCTCTTCAAACAATGTGGGTACTTACCACCTACCGGCAACAGCTCTGGGAGCTGGGTCAAAATTTTAGACAACAGGAAAACTCCCATTTAACCTACCGTAATATATCTGTATAGTAACAGGAGAGAAAAACCATTAAGACTCCATCCAACTGAGGTACACTGTTATCAGGTGCCCAAGGGTACCTTCGCAAGGCTTAAAATTCTTCAGAGGACAGTCTGAAATTCAGCTCTATTAAATATTCAAATAACAGCACAAATAAGCACAGAAGACAGCAACACTACTGAACGCAAACTGTTGGCTGGCAGGCAGTGTGACCGTGCTGGAAGTTCTGATGATGTGCACAAAGGGGCTATCAGCGCAAAACGCACTTAAAAGTAAACACTGTTATTAGCACTGATGTGTGCAACTAAGACTATCCAGGAAGGAAATCTTGGTAATTTTTGTAACTCTGCCACTACTAACTGTCCCTGCATTTTAGAACATTCTCTCCAGACTCAAACTCCAGGGTAAGAGCATTCAGCAGGCTGAGCCTAAGTAGTGAGCCCACCCCATAATTCCCAGGAGGAAAGAACAGGAAATACTCATTAGGCCTAAACTGGTTTCCAAGCAGAAGGTAAACCCTACCAAGGCCCACCAGTGCATAATTATACAGTGGACATCTTCCTTAAAGAAGAACTCAGAATGTTAAGTCGAAACAATACTAGCAATGACAAACGATGTTATTTCTGGCAGTCCACATTACATGCCAATATCATTTCGTCTAAAATATAAGTTATAAAAGCGTATCATCACCACAATCTGCCATCATCCGTCAGAGCCATCAAAAAATGAAAGCTCCCAGAAGGGCTAAGATCATTAATGCAATGCTGATAACAAAGACACCAGGAGATTGTTTTTTTATGTCATATCATGTTAATTGTCATGTTTAAATTTGTAAATTGTTGCCTGTTTAAAAATCCATTTACTAAAATAATAAATAATGCATGTTGTGACATATTAGTGAAATTATTTTTTAAAGCATCACAGGCACAGATGAATAACCATTTCAGTGCAATTGCTTGTACCATTCAGGGAAAAACAAGAGGATCTGATTAAGTTACATCACGGGAGAAAAAGCAAGGCTTGCTACCACATTTCCCTACTGCAAATTGACCCTCGACATTTCAGATTCCTAAGGTCAGCTCAGCTCAGCAAGGCACCTGGGGAGCCAAAGCCAGAACTTGAAGCGGTAGCATCGGCTAACAAGGAAGTTGAGCTGGCAATGGAAAGGTGGCCAGGTTTAAAAGAAAGGCTGTAAGGAATTGCCAGGACAAAAGATTTTCCAAATCATGCTACAGGAAAGAGAGCAAGGATCATGGCTCTGCGGTCTCTCACGAACTTTATTCCATAAATCTTTCATGTTGAATTTCACCTCTTCATGCAGAACCCAGTTCTTGACTTTCACTGGATAAGGATAAATACTAGCATCTCCTTTGAAAGTGAAGTGGTTTATTTGCAAATGCTGCCAGGCAGAGAGCAAAACCAGAGTGTGCAGCACAAATGTAATTTTTTTTTTAAATTTATTTGAGAGAGAGAGAATGAGAGACAGAGAGCACGAGAGGGAAGAGGGCAGAGGGAGAAGCAGACCCCCCGCTGAGCAGGGAGCCCGATGCGGGACTCGATCCCGGGACTCCAGGATCATGACCCGAGCCGAAGGCAGTCGCTTAACCAACTGAGCCACCCAGGCGCCCAGCACAAATGTAATTTTGAAATTCAGCATTTTACGTGCAAAAAAACTCCTATGTTCTACAACAAACTTTTAACACAAGATTTAAACCCCTATCATAAACCCTTAGAAAATAAACTTGAAGTGACTGAATTAAATAAAAGTCAAACCAATGATGTTATCAAAATACCTGGTAACCAAAAGATTAAACAGAAAACACGAGCCTACTGAGTCAAGGTCAAAGTCCCAAATCTGACATTCTCAGCTCTCTGCGGTCTGCCCATAAGCTACCTTTTTAAATCTTACTTCCTACTGCTTCCCTTTTGTACACCTGGTTCTATATACCTGTTTGTGCGCCTGGACCAAGGAAACTACTTACTGCTCGCAGTTCCTCATATTCTTTTGTGCCTTCCTTCCTTTCCTTTGCAGCCCTCCTTAAAAAACACAGGTCCAAATTCTACCACCCCAAATAACATCTTGGCCAAAAAGTCTCCCTGGATTTTCCAAGGGCTGCTCTCGCCTTCCTCTGGCTCCCCCAGCTCTGCCTGTTGTCTTACAATAAACGATCGTCATCTTTGGTGACAGTGTCACTACTAAACTCTCAGTGTGTGTCTTCACAATGCAGCACTCACTTATGGCGAGACACCCACACTACACCCTGTTTACATACAAGGATCCCAGGGTCCAGCCCCCAGAGCAGAGCAAACCCAACATCCCACCTATGGTAGGTCATCTCCTACCTGCCTCATTACACCGCTTGGATGTAAAAGCCCATTTACTCCTTTCGCTCTTCAGACTAAGGCTGTTTTCTACCCGGACAATGCATTCTCCTTTCAATGTTGTTCGGTAATGTTCCTTGGTTTGACCTATTTTCTGCCTCACCATAGGATTCCTTCATCCAAAGAGCAGATGGGATACCACCGACCAGGTTTGCCCAGTAGGTGGATGGGTAATTGCCCAGTAGGTGGATGGGTAACCCGGCAGTAATTACCTTGGGTTAACCAGGCACTACCTTGTAGACTGAGGCCTTCAATCTCTTCACACAGACAGGAAAGGTTACAATGGGATGACTGGCCCTGGTCTCTACAGAGTCCTGTTCCCCCTTTTCTTGGACCTCAGCACACAATTCTCTCCCATTGAAATCTTTACAGCTATTTAACTTCTTAATGGAGCTGAACAATCTCTCAGTCATATGGGCATTAAAGTTCTCAGAAGAAGCAGAATATCAAGTAAAATGGCAGAGGTAGAGAGAAATAGCTCAGAGAAGTGAATTCATTTTCATCATTAAAAGAATTTTAGGGACGCCTGTGTGGCTCAGTCAGTTGGGCGTCCAACTCTTGGGTTCAGTTCAGATCATGATCTCAGGGTTGTGAGATCAAGCCCTGCATCGGCTCTGTGCTCAGTGGGGAATCTGCTTGAGATTCTCTCTCCCTCTCCCTCTGCCTCTGTCCGCACCCCCACCCCCACCCCCCACTACGCATGTGCTCTCTCTGTCTCTCAAGAAAGAGGCTCAGTAGGGGCTCCAGGATCATGACCTGAGCCAAAGGCAGACGCTTGACTGACTGGAGCCAACCCTAAATAAATCTTTTCAAATAATACAGATGATATGATGGAGTCAATCTCTACTGTCATCTCCTCAATCCCATCCCAGTCCTTCCTTTGAGTCCTTTATCAGTGCATTTATGTATCATCTGCCATTAAATCTAGTATCACTTATAATACACATTATTCTTCACCAAGAAAGAAAGAAAAAAAAAAGTTTAACTATTAAACTATGCCAATTGTTAGATACACTGATTTTAGAAATTCTAACATGTGAAAAACATGTTTTAGAATCCATGATATATATAGATTTCATATGCACAACACATACAGAATCTACTAAATGAAATACATACAGAAATACATCTAGTTTTGAGGAGATTTTTTACACAAATTGTGACAATTTTATCATTTTTCTCAGTAAAAGTGTATCAGGGAGAGTTTCCCACATCAGTTGCTACAGATCTACCACATTTTTTAAGGTGCTGCATAATATTTCATATGCGAGCTGTACTGCTGTGCATTCAGTTATTCCACAGTTTACCATTACTAACAATAAAGGGATACGAGTATACACGTGGGTATCTTTGCTAGACACAGAATTACTGAATCAAAGATATCTGACCTTTTTTCATAGATAGTGCCAAACTGCCCTCCCAAAAAGGTCTGAACAATTTATACATTCACCATATGTGAATGATACCCATTTTTCCTCTGTTGCCAAAACAGATTATTAATCTTTTTAATTCCTGCCAATCTAATGGGACAAAATCATACCTGATTATTTTGCAGATGGTTCCTTATAGTCTCTGTATTCATCCTTTGTCTATTACACATGGCCTATTTTCTCCCAGTCTCCCATTTGTCTTTTAATTATATTTGCAGTTTTGCCTTTAGTGATACAGACATTTCAAATCTTTAAAAAGTCAAATTTACCCATCTTTTCCCATCTGTACCCATGATTACTTACTTTTGGAAATATTTTCTTCTAATAGTTAACCCATTCTTTGCAAACGCCACTGATGTTCTGGCCTGGCTGTGCTTGGAGGGAGATGGGATATCCTTCCACAACCCTCACACTGGAAAATTTCCACACAGTTATCCTGAGCCCACCTCTGAAAGGGGCAGGTGCCAGTCAGGGCCCTGCCAGCCTGTGGGCACTATTTCAGGAAAGACTGGCCAGTTCCCTTCCTTAATGGCTGAAGCAGAAGCCTAACCCATTCCAGGCTATGTGTGCCAAACCATTCCAGGCTACATGTGCCAACCTAGTCAGGCTGACATCATGGCCCAAGGCCAGAGACCAAGGCCCCAAGCACACAGACAGGCGAGCATCCCACTATCCATGGCTGAGTTCTGAGCCAGGAGTGTCTGGACACCTCGTGTGAAGACTGTCAACCCATCTCCCCGTTCTCCCTCAGTCCCAGCTGTAACAGACTGCCTGAAGAACTGCATCCCTGACCTGGCAAAAACAAACCCCAGCACATTGGGTAACTCTGCTGACTCGATCCTGATGGTCCCAGCTGCCAAGACACAAGTCCATGTGACACAAGTCCCCTGTCCCCGGCAGCCAAGGAGGAAAGCCTGGCTCTTCCCACTCCACATCTGCACCAGATCAGATCAGTAATTCCTCTGCTTCCAGCTCACCACTGTTTACACGGTCTCCCTTTCTTACTCCATAACCTACTGCTCCAGCCTGTCTGAGCTTCACCCTTCAGGCTCTCATGACTCACCCAACTGCCAGAAAGAGGGCCCAAGGACAGTTAGGTTCCGAGTTCCCTGACTCCAAGCAGCGTTAAGTGAGCTGTGGTTAGTGGCTCAGTGGGTAACAGACTGGTGGGCACACACACCCCTCTGCTGTAAGTTCATGATTTATTTAGCTAAAAACACAGAACTTAGTGAGCAAGTAAGGTGGCTGTACAAGTAGGAGCAGATGCGGCCTGTTTTTCTGTGGCTTTTCCTTGGCCCTTGGGTTTCCAAGTAAGAACATAGCCAAGTGAACTCAGGTGGGGTCTTACCAGTTGGGAGAAAAAAATAAATAAAAGAAAGCTGAATTCTTACTGTGACTTTTAAAATCTGGCTTGCCCAACAATCTCTATACTTCTGTTTAAGGGAATATTTATCTCCATTAGACAGTCCTGGTTGCTGAGCCAAACTCAGCATTATCAAGAATTCGTCCTCACCTCGGTGAGGGGGAGTATGGATGGGGAACGGTCCATGTTCAAGGCCTCTCCAGCATTCCAGAGCCCAGGGAAAGTCCATCTCCCAGAAGTGGGGCAGACCTGAGGGGCCTGCTCAAACACATGTGGAACTCAGCAGAGCTTCTTGCGGCACACACCTGAAGAAATCCCAATCCCGCCTCAACCCTCTCGCGACTGAAATCAATCTTGCACGTCAAGCTGATATGCAACTCTATGTTCTGGGATATAAACAGCGCCTCCTTGAGCCCCAGCCCGCCTGCAAAGCAATGAAGCCAAATCCTGATGATAATGCCCCACTTGGCATTCTGTGCTCTACAAGGGCAGAGCTCACCCGTGCACCTATCAAAGCCTCTGGAGGAAAACTCAAATAGAAAGCTCCTCGAGGGGACGACCTAAGTTCCACTCAGCTTCTAGCCTCCATATTTAGCATACTTCTTTATACACAGGAAATATTTTCCAAGTATTTGTTCAACTCATTATATGGAATTATTTTTGGAATGGATACTTGCCTTCTCTCTAATATATTTAAGTCCAATAAACTCACATCTCTGTTAAAGAAGTCTCTCTCCATGGCTAATACCAATACTATCCATTATCAATTTCAAATTTAACCAGCCTCAACTTCCCAACCAAAAACAAGGAAATTTGAAATTCCAGAACGCCATTATACTAAATGGAAGTTTTTCTACATGTTCTAGATCTCTGCTATCCAATATGGTAACCACTAACCACATGCGACTATTTAAATTTTAATTTTAAAGAAAATTTAAAATTTAATTCCTCGGTCTCACTAGCCACCTTTTAAGTGCCCAACAGCCACATGCGCCTATCTTACTGAACAGTGTAGATACTGAACATTTCCATCATTCTTTTGCTCTAGGCGCATTATAAATCTTAAGAATCAAAGAATTCTTAGCTTGTAGCCAGTATCAGATCATCAAAGTGCCATAATTAAATTTAAAAATATACTGCTCCTTTAATTAAAACAGAAGGAAACACTCTCACTGATGAGTAGAGAGCTTTTATAATAATAGATTTGCCTCATCACAATGAAAAATTTAAATGCAGCAAAATTCTCATCTATCTCTGGTTGCCAAAATTAATATGCTATGCAGAGGGCAATGCATACTTGGAGTAGCATGAATCCTCTCTTTGGACAGTTAAGACTTCTGGTTAATGGTCATTTAGGCAGCTCAGTCCTAGGCTGAGTAGAGTGTGCAAACATCTAGAAAATGTTCAACCCAGGGATTTCAAAATGTATGCATACAAAACCAAAACATCTAAGTCTTCTAAAAGCTCAAAAGTTGAAGCTAAGGGAAAGGGTGCCATGAATACGTTAAGAAATCATGTAAATTAGAACAAAGGAAGACTCTAGGTGGATGATCCTCCCTCCCTGTCCCCACTAAATGCCAACATGCCTTAACAGATAAAACACACATATAGGGAGTTAAAGTAAAGGGATCTTCTATTTCTTTTATAGACTTCTAGGACATCAAAACTTCAAGGTAAAAGGCCCAGGCAGCAACGTTACAGCTCTGGAATAAAAAATATTTTCCCCCACAGTGAAGCAATGAGAGGGATAGTAAGTGTGCAATGAAAAATAAATCAAAACCCAGATGGATAACGATGTACAGAAGGGGAAGCCTGGGGGTAAAACACAAGGTAACTTATCCAGGAGTGTCAAGGTATAAAACAATGCACTGGAGTCTGAATTTTACATATTTTTGTTAAGTATTTGTGATGTTCTCACTGGGTTGTCCACGACACTGTACAATGTTAAGGTTTTTTTGGTTTGTTTGGTTTTTTTAAAGATTTTATTTATTTGAGAGAGAGCGAGCGAGCACAAGTAGGCAGAGAGGCAGGCAGAGGGAGAGGGAGAAGCAGGCTCCCCGCCGAGCAGGGAGCCGGATGTGGGGCCCGATCTCAGGACCCCGGGACCATGACCTGAGCTGAAGGCAGCCGCTTAACCGACTGAGCCACCCAGGCACCCTAATGTTAAGGTTTAATTGCCCAAGGTCACTCATCAGTTACCACCTGAGAATGTGTTCTACCTGAAGAACCACCCCAGCGGGTCACAAACAACTCTACTTTGTTTTCAGCTCAGTTTTATGCTGGATTCTAAGGCCTACGACATCCTACTAATGTAAAGGTCAAAGGAAATACATCCCTAAAATATTGCCAGGAGGACAGCTAGAGATACTAGGGGTGACCAACAATTCGGAGCTTAGTGATGTCAACTTTTAACTTTCATCTCACCCTTTCCCCTCCACACTATCTCCTGGTCCTCAAACAGTGATCATCCTTTTATACCTGACTCCAGTGTCCTTGAAAAGCTATTTATCATCATGAAATCAAACTGTATTTTCTCCTTTGGGAACACACATGCTGTATGACAAGACAGGAAATCCTTAGACCATGATGGGTAGAACCATATTAGACTTACATACTGACCTTGACTTTACTGGAAAATTTCAAGTGGTAAAAATTTCATCAAGGTAAGAGAGGAACAAATGAGAAACATTTTTTCCTCCACTTTAAACATTCATTATTTCAATTCTGTTGTCAACCGTTTGTAATAGTTTTATAAACTCTCAGGAACTCAAGAGAAAACAGTGCATGAGTCACTCTCTCCCAACAGCATATAAATGATGAAAAATATATTATCATATGCACACTATCATTCATGGAAATTTTTATTTAGCTGTTTTTAATAAAAACCCATATGATCAACAAAGTATATATTAAGCATGTTACAGATTCTAGCACAGATTTCTTGAAATTCAGAGGAAAAGTATGTGGACCAAAAAGCATTAATATATCAACCTTCAGAAAAGAGGCTTAAAAGATTTAAAATATCAAAAACAAAATGTTAAATAAAGGCTTAAAATATTAAAAAGAAAATTTTTAACTAGAATTTATCAGATTTACTAAAAAATGTCTTCATTGAGACATTAGAGAAGAAATTAACGTTTTAAACAAAGACAATTTTTTAAAGTAAGCACTCTTACAAAATGTTTATCTAACAGAATCCAGGCATTCTGGCTACAGCATCTCTATTGACATACCTAAAAAACCACAAATTACTATGAAATAGGTCTGGAAACATGTGGCCCACCTAGAAAAAAAGGTCTTTAACAAAGAAAGAATTCTTTCTAAATTACGTCGGTACTCACGAGGTAGAACAACGGGTTATAGATGCACAGTGTTGGTCACATACTAAGTAATGCCTTTACTAATAAAAAAGTATGTCCAAATAGCACACGTTTGTGGGGTTTTTTTTGTTGTTGTTGTTGTTGTTGTTTTTTACAGAACTTAATCATCAGAGGCTAAAACTGAGAGGCATAGGGACTAGTTCCAAGATACCAGATAAGAGGATGGCTACAGAATGAAATTATCGTTAAATATTAACTAAAAGTCAAACATGCAAGAAAATATTAAATATGTATTACAGTTTTAGGATGAGGTTAAGGAAAAGAGGCAGTGAGCCAGGTTCCTATTACAGTAAGAGGAATCTCTGTTCAAAACAGGGAAGGGAGGACAGCAGAGGAAAAAGAGTCAAGGATCCTCCTGACTCCTGGGGGCCCAGCAGACACATCCAGCCCAGGACTCAGCTTCAGGTAGAGGGGTGGGGAAGGGAAAAAAGGTTCTTATTCTCCAGACCATGTCACCCATGAAGGGTCTACTTTCAAGGTCAACCGCAGCAGGAAGCCTGGCATCAGGAGGGCCTCTGGTGTCTAACAGTCTACCCCACATGTGTGCTAGCGAGTGCATACCTACAACATAGGGTTTAACACGTATACCTGCCGGAGATAAGATACAATTCTTTTCAGTATAATCAGTCAATTAATCAGAAGTACTACAGAATCAATTCCAGGCTGCTGTGAGCAAAGCCCCCTAGAGTTGGGTACTGTTGTAGCCCCAAGACATCTGGTCAAAATCTCACATGCACTAAGCAGCAACATGGAGTTCCACTTCCAATCTGCTCCATTTTATTATTTATTTCTCATTGTAAATTATTAAAATATTATTTAATAGTTTAGTCATTACTTTGTATAATTTTTAATTAAGTTGCTCTCATATTATTAAATTATTATTTTTTCAGTCTTTGTAAGCCTAGTGAAGGTAGCCCCATCCTCAAGAGATGACACATTTACCAAAGAGAATAGGACAGGACTAAGATGACAATCATCCTGGTTTTCCTACAGACTGTCCAGGTAATGGCACTGAAAGTCCTACATCCCAGGAAATGTCTCAGTCCTAGGCAAACCAGGACACCCGTCACTCCCAATAAGATCCAGAAGTTGGTAACTATACCAAGATAATATTGCCCTAAGAAGAGTAGATACTATGTAGACTGATATAAACCCACTCCCACCACCTTCTCCTTTGCATTCTAACCAAAAAGACTGGAAAGCTAAATTCTTGACCTCCCTGACTACCTGCAGCTAAGGGATGGCCATGTGACTCAGCTCAGGATAATGAAATAAGAAGCCCCTGGTGGGAAGGGGACTGCCTTATTTCCTGAGTAAGGAAAAGCCTCACCAGGAGAAAGCTTTTGCTGTTACCCTTGGCCCATTCCCTCTGTTCCCTGCTGGAACAAAGAAGTGATGCCTAAACACAAAGAAGTTACTTTGTGAGAAGAGTGCCTGGGTGGCTCAGTTGGTTAAGCATCTGCCTTCGGCTCAAGTCATATGATCCCAGGGACCTGGGATCCAGTCCTGGTCAGACTTCCTGCTCAGCAGGGAGTCTGCTTTGCCCTCTGCCCCTCCCCCTGCTCATGCTCCCTTTCCCCTTCTCTGTCTCTCTCTCTCAAATAAATAAAATCTTAAAAAAAAAAAAAAAAAGAATTTACTTTGTGAGAGGGAGATGAGCATGAGAAAAACCTCTATGCTAAAGATGTTGAAGCAGAGACATGCAAAGGCCCTGAGTCTGGACGGCACTGTTGCAGCCTCGGAGTTCCTCCCCAAGACTGCTGCAAGAGACAAAGGACTCGGGCGGGAGGAGGCTGCAGCCCCGCGCCGAGCACAGTGTCTGGGGGAATTGGCAGCATCACGGTGCGGCCGCCTAGCCGAGCGCAGAGCGCAGAGCGCAGCCACCCGCCGCTGCCCAGGGAGCGTCCAAGATGTGGGGGGATCGGGGCGGCAGCGGCCGCAGCAGCGCCAGGGGACAGGGGCGCGCAGCAGCCTCCGCTCACCTGCCTGTGCTAACCTGCCTCCCCTGCCCCCACAGAATGTCAGCCAAGTCCAAGGGGACCCCCTCCTCGTCCTCTCCAGCCGAGGGACCGCCGGCAGCCTCCAAAACCAAGGTGAAGGAACAGATCAAGATCATCGTGGAGGATCTAGAATTAGTCCTGGGCGACCTGAAGGACGTGGCCAAGAAACTTGAGGTGGTTGACCAGATTGATACCCCGACCTCCGACCTGCAGCTGGAGGATGAGATGACCGAGAGCTCCGAAACAGACACCCTGAATAGTAGCTCCAGCGGCACAACGGCCTCCAGCACCGAGAAGATCAAAGTGCAGGCCCACGCATCCCTCATCAAGCCCCCAGTACACCCGTTTGCTATCCTCACCGTCCTGAGAAAGCCAAACCCTCCGCCGCCTCCCCCGCGGGTGACCCCTGTGAAGTGTGAAGACCCCCGGAGAGGGGCGCCGACGGTCAATCCCGTGAAGACGAATGGCACCCTCCCGCGGAATGGAGGCTTCCCCGGGGCACCCAACAAAATTCCAAATGGAGACGTCTGCGGCATACCCGCTGGTACCTTGGACAAGGCTCCCGGGCGGCCTCTGAAGCACAGACCTGAAAAAGACAGGTGCCCCCAGGCAGGGCCTCGGGAACGAGTTCGGTTTAATGAAAAAGTGCAGTACCATGGCTACTGTCCCGACTGTGACACCCGGTATAACATAAATAACAGGGAGGTCCAGTTACACAGTGAACCTGTCCACCCACCGGAAAAGCTTCCTCAGGTAGACCCCCCCTCCACTCCCCCCCTCCTTTTCCACTGGAAAACGGGGGGGGGGGGGGGGGGGGCGCGCTAAGAATCAGAGTTTCCCCCCTCTCAGACCTGCAACTGTGCCTCCTCCCACTGCACCAAAACCACAGAAGACAATCTTGAGGAAATCAACCACAACAGTGCGATGTATGCCATTTCCAAAACCTTTTGGTTTTTTTTTTATTTCTATATTATAAACATAAAATAATAAGTAATGAGCACTTTCTACTCAAGCAATAAAAAGCCCAAATATATTTTAAAAAGAAAAAAAAGAGACAAAGAACTCCCATGTGTTCAATCTCCACCGAAGCTCCCCATTATCTGAGGTGAACATATCCCTAACTTATATTAATTGTGAGACTTTTTAAGAGTCAGCAGGCCGGGGTGCCTGGGTGGCTCAGTCGTTAAGCGTCTGCCTTCGGCTCAGGTCATGATCCCGGGGTCCTGGGATGGAGCCCCGCGTCGGGCTCCCTGTTCGGCAGGAAGCCTGCTTCTCCCTCTCCCACTCCCCCTGCTTGTGTTCCCTCTCTCGCTGTGTCTCTCTCTGTCAAATAAATAAATAAAATCTTAGAAAAAAAAAAAAGAGTCAGCAGGCCACTACTGGCTTAAAGGTACTCATAGTAAACAAAAGAGTAAACTTCTTTTTTTTTTTCCCAGCAGGTACGTATATTTTACCAAGGAAAACAAGGGGGGGGGGGGGGGGGGAGGCTCAGGGAAGAATAAGGCTTGGGTCAGACAGGGGTAGGGGTGTTTGCTGGGTATACATCTGGGTAATTTTTTGAAAGCTGAAAGGTGAATAGTTTGTTTTCCATGGTCAGGAAACAGGTGTGAATCACAAAACGGCCTCTTCAAAATGTCAGGTAGTTTCTTGGAGATATTCTGGTTTGAACTAACAAATGCTTTTCTTTTGAAGCTTCGATAGATACTAATCTTTCCACTTTGCAGATGAGAAGACTGTGACTTCAAGATAAAGTAGAAGGCCCAAAGTTACAGAGTTCAAAGGTGGAGGAGCCAGTATCCAAATCTAGCATCAGCCCAAAGACTTCCCCTGCCTCTGGCCCAGGGATGCAGTGCATGGACTAGAAAGCCCTGAAAGGTGCATCACTCAGTCTAAATGAGGAGAGGGCATGTGGAGGCTACACAGTGGCACATAAAACTTCATCATGATTTCTTAAAAAAAAAAAAAAAAAAAAGCTTTTTAGACAAGTTTGATTGTACTGTAAAGAGGATTTACTCTTAAAGACTTAAAGATCTGTATGTATTAGATAATGAGGTACCATGTGGTTAGAAGTAAAATTTCTGTTAAGATATTTACTGACACAGAGGGCTAGCTGGTGTCCAGTTAGCTCAGTTAGAATGTGGCAGGTACGCCAACATCGTGGGTTTGGTCCCTGAAACAGCCCGAGAGAGTAGCAATTTTCATATTTAATAAAAATTAATTTTTAAAAAAGATACTTACCAATACAATTATTACTTAAAGGGAACAAAATGAGAAGTAAAACGAACAGGCCCCCTTCCTCGACTACTCCTTGAATGTCGGTATTCCCAGAGACCGGTTCTCTTCTCCGCAACCATCATCCCTCACGGACTCCTGGATCTCATCCCACACAATTTAGATTAGAAACGTGTCTGCATTTTGATCCATCCTCTCAACCCACGCAGATACTGCTCTACAGCGGTTCTCCCTTACCTCACTTAGCATCTCAATCCCCCATCCCACAATCGATGTTTCACGCTTCTACCTGTTTTGTACCTAAAACATAAATCTTTCCTCCTCTTCTTAAAAGCCCACTTACAGAGTAAGGTCCAATTTTTTTTTTCCCTGGACACAACTCTACCATCTTCACAGCTTCATCTCCCACACGCTTCCCTGAGCCATACACTGCTCCGCCGTCCGCTACTTACCATTGCTCATACATGCAATCTGGATCACACTTCCAAAACTCTGGGCTTGCTGTTCCCTCTGCCTAGAAATGCCCTCCCACTTTGGGGCTATCTGGTGCACTTTGATACTAACTTGCAATCTAAAAGTTCCTCCCTCTGCAAAGCCTTCCCCCACAAAACAAAATTCTCCTCCTTTGTGCTCTCAAGGTAATTCGTTCACTACAAACTCAGGCACTCAGTACACATTAGCATTAGCTGTATGGTTCGTTACTGATGCACCCACCCTACTAGACCCCAGCTGAACACCCTACTATACCCATATTGGTACTCAGTGAATAAATATGGAATATCAGATGAAATACTGACTGTAAGTGAACCCCATGAATCCTTTTAAGGGAAAGAGTTCTCTTACTCATTTCTATATTCCTAACACGAGCGAATCTGAGACGCCCAATAAATGTTTGCTAAACTTATTATCAAAACCCCTTACAAAAATGTCTCCATTGGGGCACCTGGCTAGTTCAGTCTGTAGGGCATGAGACTCTAATTCTCGGGGTCATGAGTTCAAATACCATGTTGTGCGTGGAGCCTAATTAAAATTAAATGAATGAGTAAATACATAAAACAAACACACCTCCATTGAGTAATGATTTACTGTCACCCCTTTCTGTGAACTGAGAAATAGCATCATTCAAGGAAACTTCAATACATGTATTTCTGACTTGTCTGAAATTTTTATATAAACAGCACACATTATTTTTACAATCAGGTATTTCCCTTTCGGGGAAGAGGAGAGAGAAGAGTAGGAAGAAAGACTGTCAAATGGTGTTACTCATTGTTCACTATATAGGATTAGAATCCAAAATAAATTGCCTTTAAATTCAGAAAAATCAGGGGGAAAATTCTCTCTTCTCAAACTTCTATGCTTCCCTGTCTGAGGATGAAAATCTTAAAAACCACATCACTCTCTTTTCTCCTTAGCTTCTAGGATATTTAGAACTAAATTATTCATTCTAGACACAGGGTTTATCTGTTCCTTCAGCTTATTTTTGATGCTTTGAAAAACAGATTAGTATACTAAATATATTTTAATAACCTTAGGGACCTAAAATCATTTTGGGATGCAGGCAAAGTATAACCATCATGTAATGGCTGAAATTAGGCAGAGCCACTTAATGCAGCTTGATCAAAACTGCACTAAAGCCTTGAAAAAAATTATTTATCTCTGAAATCTTGGCAAAATCATCCCCCCTTTTCTAAATTATTTCCCAATGCATTTTAACTAGCTCTTTCATTTTAATTGGGATCTTTAAACCATTACATATTTAGGCATCATTTAAAATCTTCCTTTATACAGCATTAGACGGCCCATACTGACACACAAAGCCTTAGCTCTACATTATTCTGTTCCCAGAAACCCTTGTGGTTGGCTTAATTTTGCCTTGGAATAAAAGGTCTACTTAAATTGAGAAATAATTCTGTATGATAACTACAAAAGCAATAACTCCTCAAAATAAAATTCTGTCTTGGTACTTAAGAGATGCCACAAAATAGTACTACAAAAAACAATTAAGAAGTGAGCTTTTAAAAAAAAAAACAAGTCTTCGTGTGAAAAAAAGTAATGCCAGTCACAAAGAAGGAACACATTCCCTACCTAACAGAGCAGACACTCTCCTGAGAAGTTGAAGCTTATTTTCCTACTGCCATAGCAGAAACATGGGAGATACATTTACATTTCAGAGCAATGTTGACATGAAGTTGCAAGTGTAAATATTTGTTCCCTTTTGGTTTATAAATTTCACGATGATAAAATTCTGTGTATTGAGCCACTAATTAAAAAGGAATCTATTTGCCTAGTAGGATGCTTGAGGTTGTATGTTTATTCGAGATGAATAAAATGGTGCACACTAGTAAGGAACGGGAATTAGAATTTTGAACTCTATTGGTTTTAACAAGTTCCTCCTGGGAAGGAAAAGAGAGTTCATTTGTCAATTATAAAGAAGCTGCTTCAGATGATAATTTGTGTGACGAATCATCTCCCCCTGACCTTGAAAGTAACAAAGGATGATATGTGATGAAGAAACAGCAAATTAAATGTTTTAGAAAAAGGAGGCCATTTTCTATCACTTTGTTTTTAGGGTCACTTACTATCAGTAACCACTTAATGGCAATCTAGTAACAAGGTCCCCTCATTGTTCAAGATTGCTTTAATATGCTACTCAGGGAACCAGCTAAACAAAATTGATTATCACCTAACACATTCAGATGAATAGCGAGCACTACTACTATCTTTCTTCTCTACTAATCTGGAATCTAGACCTTAGGCCTGAATTGATTTCTTATAATAAGAACCACTGCCACAAACAACTCACAGTGACTGAATTCTTACTATGTGCCAGGGACCGTTTGAAGCACTCTCTGTGTATTAACTAATCTACAGCTCTGTGATATGAGTACTAGTATCACCAATTTGTTAAATAAAACATTTGAAAATTAAAAACACATGTATCTTACACAGAGGAGTGAATTCTCAAGGTAAGTAGGTCCAGAGCTCAAAAGTAGGGAGTCAACTCTACATAAATTGATATTAAGCGCCCCCCCACCCCAAACACCTTCTCTAGGCTCCCACATGGGGTTCCTCCTTTGTCACTGGTGCTCCTTTCTCTTACCTGTCCTGGGAATCTGGCTCAGGCCTCTGCTCTTCCGATCTACACTTTCACCCAGGTAAGCTTGGTTAAGCTCATCAGCCCCATTCCAGCTATACATTCATGGGTTTCAAATTTGTAGTTCTAGTTCACACCTCTACTCAAGATCCCGGCTATCAAGCTGACCACACTGAGTCTCTATATGGATGTCCAAGAGGACTCTCAACTTCATGGCCAGATACAGAACTACAGATTATTTTTCTCTCAAATCACATTTCTCTATCAGCCTCCAGCCCTCTCTACCAGTAAACAGCACCATTACCAACCCAGATTCATCCTTAAGTCCTTCCCTCTGTATCCTACATCCAATCCATTATTAAGTCCTGTTGGCTTTATCTCCAAAAAATATCTCAAATCTGACCTCCTCTCCCTCCACTCTCCCCGGATCCCCACAGTACAGTTTCAAAGGCCATCTTTCTGTCCTTCTAACACCCTGTGGCTTAATTCCAACTCACGGCTTTTGACCTGGGCTGGGGCTCCTGCTTGAGACACTGCCTTCCCTGAGGCAAAGCAGTATCTTCAGTTTCACTCAGGTCTGAGCTCAAGTGTCACCTTCCCAGACCAGTCCTACCGAATCCTCAGAGCACCTATCGCTTAATACAGCTTAAGGAATATTATGGTTTTACTCGGTGACATACTTAAATGTAAGCTCCTTGAGGGTCATGTCTGTCCTGCTCATATCTACTGCTGAGAACAATGTCTGGCACACAGCAAGCACTCAGTATTTGTTGACCTTAAGACTGAAAGTAAAGGACTACAAAGTCAACTAAGAAAACACTGACTTATAGCCCATCAATCATTAAAGAAATAAACAACACAAGACAGCCAACAGTAGCCACCCAAGTGAGTTTGTCTTTTGCTTTCTTATTCCCATGGGAACTGTAAGACCTCTGTTTACAATAATCCTCTGCATGGCTTTCCAACTTTAGACTGTAACTCAAAGTAAAAAATACATTTTATCTGATGACCTAGTATATACACATATACGTATTTAACTAAAGTTCCATGAGACCTTACTTATCCTTTCTTACACGGGACATGCTGTTTATTCAGTTAGTTTGTTTGTTTGATGATAAAGTAGCCATTCACTACATTGATTTCACAACCACCTAATGGGAAAGAATTCAGTTTGAAGAGCACTAATTCCCATGCTTGTATTTGGGTTTTCTGGGTAAAGAAAATAAAGTATCTTTGAAAAAAAGTAAATTTTCTGCCTCTATCTGCTGACTTCAAATGAGTCACTTCTCCTCCCTGAGCCTCCCCTCACCTGTGAAATAAATCCCTGTGTTAACTACCCATAGAGGGGCTGACTGGAGTAAAACAGACTGGGGGTGAAAGCTACTGGAATTCAGTTTATAACCATCAGGGAGCCCCCAGGGGCAACCTCTATGTCCCACTCTTCTCGTTGGCCACCACATCCACTCCACCAGCAAGCTCTGTCAGTTCCATCTCCAAAACACACTTCCCACCTGTCCTCCTCTCTCCCTCTCCACTGTGACACCCCAGTGCATGCAGCCATCATCCCAACAGCCTCCTTGCTGGCCGGCCTGCCTAACTTCGCCCGCATAACTTCTCCCACACACAGCAGCCTCGGTGACCTTTAAAGTTTTATTGTGAAAAACTTTCAACCCTACAGAAAAGTTGCAAGAATGTAACGTTACAATAAACACACATATGCCCTTAACAATTTGCCATCTTTGATTCCTCCTGTTTTATCCTGAACCATTTGAGAATAAACTGCAGAGATCATGACCCTTCACCCCTCTTAAGAATAAGGACATTCTCTTCACAACCACAATGGATTATCAAATTCAAGAAATTTAACACTGATATAATACTGTCATCTAATATTTGGTGCATGTCAAATGCTGCCATTTGTCCTAATACTGTCCTTTAAAGCAACTTTCTTTTCCCAATCCAGACACACACATTTGTCATGTGTCTCAGTGATGTTAAAAACACAAACTGAATTGTATTGTTCCCCAGCTTTAAACTCTCTGCTTTAGCCACATAAGATGCCTTTTTCTTCCTCAAACACAAGTACTGAAGCCTTCTCTCCCTGAGCTCGTCAGCTCTTCCCACAGCTGACCCCTTCTCACCCTTTCATCTCTCCTTGGGAACTTTCCAGAGTATGATGTCTACAGCCTAACTCCTTGGTATTTTTTCTCTCTCCCTTGACTCATGATTTCCGTCTGTCACTTAACACAGTCTGTAATTACCTTGTTGGTTTATTTGCTTATTGTCACCTGTCCCAGTAGAATATAAATTCCATGAAAGCAGGCGTGTCTCTGACAACAGAGACAGAGCGCTTGGCTCAGAGTATGCACTCAATAAATAGAGGTAAGAATTAATAAACTGCTAAAAAAAGAGAAGTGGCCATATGTCAATGACATCCCTGGGTAAGACTGCACACTGACAGATACAGTCAGCAAGACCCCTTCTCTTCCACAGGAAAGACAGTACAGTATGTAGTCACAACTGGGAAGCATTCAACATTAACATCCACCCTAAGATGAGCACTGTGAAGGTTACCACAATGAGTAAGACCAAGATGGTTTAGCATTCCAGAACAAGGAGGTTCACAGTGCTGGAAAGATACACATGCTCAGCCTGAAAGAAAAGCCCACAGTGGTATAAAAAAACGGACTAGCTCTGCGGTCAGAAGATGGGGTTTGACTCCTACCTGTGTGACCGTAACTCTCTGGGCCCCAATTTCCTCATATGTTTAGTGAGGACAATGTCCATTCCGTAGTTCATCTGAGAGGTGAGGGTGCTACAAGAGAGTGAGTAGGAGGCCCTTTCAACCTAAAATGAAAATTGGCTCCTGAACAGAAGTGAGGAGGAAGTAAATTATCCCTTATTAAAAGTAACCTAAACACCAGGGTGCCTGGGTGGCTCAGTTGGTTAAGCATCCGACTCTTGGTTTTACTCAGGTCTTGATCTGAGGATTGTGAGATGGAGCCCTACACTGGGCTCCACCTACCTAACATTCTCTCTCTCCCTCTGCCCCTCCCCACCCCTCACCCTGCTCACAGGTGCTCTCGCTTCCTTAAAAAAAAAAAAAGGCAACCTAAACACCTATCATAATGAGCACTGGGTAATATACAAAATTGTTGGAATCACTATACTGTACACTTGAAACAGATGTTAACACTGTATGTTAAATACACTGGAATTATAATAAAAAACTAAAAATACACACACGCACACAAACCCAGTAAGTGAAATGTCCAGGACTGTGTCTGGCACGTCTAGATACTCAGTAGTTCCCTTCTCCCTTCTCCCTCCAGCCCTATTTGGACCCAGAGCAGAGAGCAGCTCCAAATATACAAGTAGACAATAACACACCCTAAAGACAAAAGCTGCTTCTGGGGCTCCCAACCTTGCAACATTTCAGCAGAGGCTCCATGACCATTTGTGAGGACTGTGCAGAAGCAATTCAAGCAGGGGTTCAGCTACGTGGCCCATAAGGTCTCTTTCAACTCTTGAGATTCTATAATGTTTTAAAAAATTTAATCAAGCATGTTCCTGTGGTAGGCAACATGGATGATAAAAGTAAGTTTAAGACATAGTCTCTATCTGCCGAAAAAGCATTTGACAAAGTACAACATCCACTCGTGATAAAAACCGTCAACAAAGTAGGTTTAGAGGGAACATACCTCAACATAATTAAGGCCATATATGAAAAACCCACAACTAACATCATCCTTAATGGGGAAAAACTGAGAGCTTTACCCCTAAGGTCGGGAACAAGACAAGGATGTCCCGTCAAACCATTTATTCAATACCATATTTGAAGTCCTAGCCCCAGCAATCAGACAACAAAAGAAATACAGGCACTGAAATCATTAAGAAGTAAAACTTTCACTATTTGCAGATGACCTGATACCATATACAGAAAATCTGAAAGACCACCAAAATACTGCTAGAGCTGATAAACAAATTCAGTAAAGTCACAGGATACAAAATTAATATACAGAAATCTGCTGCATTTCTATACACCAATAATGAAGCAGCAAGAGAAATTAAAAAAACAAATCCATTTACAAGTGCACCAAAAATAGTAAGATACCTAGGGACAAACCTAACCAAACGGGTGAAAGACCTATACTCTGAAAACTGTAAAACACTGATGAAAGAAATAGAAGACAACACAAAGAAATGGAAAGACATTCCATGCTCACAGATTGGAAGAAGAAATATTGTTAAAATGTTCATACTACCCAAAGCAATCTATAGATATAATGTGATCCCTATCAAAATACCAACAGCATTTTTCACAGAATCCTAAAATTTGCAGGGAACACAAATGACCCTGAATAGCAAAAGCAATCTTGAAAAAGAAAAGCAAAGCTGGAGGCATCTCAAGTCCAGACTTCAAGTTATATTACAAAGCTGTAGTAATCAAAACAGTACGGTACTGGCATAAAAACAGACACATAAATCAATGGAACAGAATAGAAAACCCAGAAATAAACTCACAATTATATGGCCAATTAATCTTCAACAAAGCAGGAAAGAATATCCAATGGGAAAAGACAGGCTCTTTAACACATGGTGTTGGGAAAACTGGACAGCTACAAGCAAAAGAACGAAAGTGGAGCACTTTCTTATACCATTGACAAAAATAAGTTCAAAATTATTAAAGAGCTAAATATGAGACCTAAAACCATAAAAATCCTAGAAGAGAGTACAGGCAGTACCTTCTCTAACATCAGCCCTAGCAACTTTTTTCTAGATAGGTATCCTGAGGCAAGGGAAACAAAAGCAAAAATAAAATATTGAGACTTCATCAAAATAAAAAGCTTCTGCACAGCAAAGGAAACAACTAAAGGAAACTTACTGAATGGGAGAAGATATTTGCAAATGACATATCTGACAAAGTGTTAGCATCCAAAATACATAAAGAATATATATATAGTATTTGCTACGCGGATCATGGCATGGGGCAGTACAAAGGAGAGAGGACGGTCTGTGGAAAACTCCACGGGGGCAGGAGGAGAAGGATGAGCTTACAGAAGAAATATGCAGACCTTGGCAGCAGAGGGTACATGGTACAAAGCCTGCAGAATTAAAGTGAGGGGTGATTGAAATTAACTCCTGTTTCCATTTGTTCTCCAAAGATTCAAACGCTGATCTTCCACCCCCTCAATTCAAAACTATTCTTTTAAATGTCAAATATTAAATATGACTTTGTTTTAATTTGACTCTTCCTATTTTTTTTCCATCTGCAGATATGTACACATTATCCTAGTAAGATTTTTATAATTCCAGGCAGTTAGCTTTCTTACACACCTGAAGTATCTGATTTATTTTAGACCTTCCGAATCACTATATATCCCACAGGGTTATGTGTAACACAGTCTCTTCCTTCAACCAAATTCTAGTCTCAAATAGTGACAAATCCTAATGTCTTTTATACTACAAACATTTGCAATTGTTTAATTTGTTTCATTAGCTCAAGTGTTTCGCGGGAGAGAAATGGCAATTAAAATAATCTCTTTTAATAGATAATTTAAGTTCAAACAAGCAAAATGAAAATGAAGAGATCAAATGGATCTATTTGAAACTGGCTGGTATCTGACAGGGAGATCCGCTGGTCGTCATTAAATACATTCTTGCTGCTGCTCATCCTCCAAGTGAGAAGCTTTCAACTGTGATATGCAAACCAAGGTCTACCATTCCAATAACCTGCCCTTAGGACTTTCAATTTAGGTCTCACATTTAAAATGTCTCTATAGTACCTCTAACACAGGATCAGGAAACATATGACACATGTCTCCTGATCATCCTAAACACACTCTCCACAAACCCTCCAAGTTTGGTGAAAATCTGTCCAACAGTTTCTAGACAGATTGTGTGTTTCTGTGCTGGAGTTAAGAGACAAACGGAAACCTAATTTTGGCTAATAAATAATGTAACTACTTGCACTCATTCAACAAAGGTGAGCAAAGAGATAAGGTCTCTGTGTTTGTGGAGCTTTTCCATCTGGAGGGGACGACTGAAGTTAAAAAGTAACGAGACAAATAAATACATAATTATAGACAATAAAAAGGGCTAATAAGAAAAAGTATAGGGCACTTCCTTGGACTTACTAAAGAGACTTCATTTAGATGGGAGGTTCAAAAGATTAGGAAAAGCCTTTTTAAAGAATGACATTTAAAATGGAAAATACTGGCGCACCTGGCTGGCTCAATCGGAAGAGCATGTGACTCTTGATCTCGGGGTCGTGAGTTTGAGCCCCATGTTGGGTACAGAGATTACTTAAATAAATAAACTCTAGAAATAAAATAAAATGGAAAATATTTATGAAATAAGTGTTTTTTCAAAAGCAGAAGACAGTTGCAGATATGCTCTGATTATAGTTATGGAAAAGGACATGCACATAGACAAACCTGGAAGAGAAAACCAAAAACAAAATAGTTGTGTTAGGGTGCTAAGATTATGGACAGTGTTCAAAAAAGTTTTTTAATACAACTTGTTATATTATTTTTATCATAATTGTGACAAGCATCGACACAGAATCCGAAACCCTAAAAGAGAACTTTCAGTTTGCCTTTAAGCTTGACCAAAAAACTAGCTCAGTAACAACACTGATCTTCATTAAAACAACAGTAGGGCAGGGGCGCCTGGGTGGTTCAGTCAGTTGAGCATCCTAATTTCAGCTCAGTGGGGAGTCTGAGATTCTCTCTCTCCCTCTCCCTCTGCCCACCCCCTACCACCTCTCTCTCTCTCTCTCAAATACATATATAAATCTTTAAAACAACAACAGCAGGGCAGAACAGAATATGAGCCTTGGAGGCTAAGAACCTTGGACTCCAGTATGGCCCAGGCTCTAATTAGCTGTGTGATACTGGACAAGTTACTTACCCTCCCCTGGGAGACTGTTTTGTCATCTCTGAGATGGAGCTAATAAGACCTGCCTCATAAAGTTACTGAGGATAGAACGAAAGAACATAGAGAGTTCAGTCCAGTGCCCAGCACAGAATATGTGCTTACTAAATGTTGATAGGCATTATGATCATCACTCACGTATCAATCCAAATGAGAAAGTGGGCTCTGAATCAAAAGTCTCCTAGGCCCAACAGATGAGCAAACCAGAGAAATCAGATGGTTCCTCACCAATCACTATTAAATGATTTCTCTCTGACAGTAAGTAAATCAATGAGTGGCTGCATTCATTTTCTCTGAGGACACCTACACTGTATCCTGAGTAAAACCAAAAAGATCAGTCCAAGAAAAAATTTTCCTAAAGGAGAAATGAGCCCCAAATTTCAGCAATTTACTAAAAACAATTAAGGACACCTTTATTAAAAATGAAGCCTCCTGGGGCAGCTGACTGGTTGAGTCAGTAGAACATGCAACTCTTGATCTTGGGGTCATGAGTTCGAGCCCCACATTTACTCTAAAAAGAAAGAAAAGAAGAAGCCTCCTGAAACAGTTTCCAGCAATTGAGGTAGAATCCATATAAAAATAGGGTAATTTACACAGCTGGAATTTGCCAAGAAATGACATCATTAAGGCATGCTTTAGTTTCTAGACTATTTGTGAAAATAAATTTAAAAAACAACAATTCCGGGGCGCCTGGGTGGCTCAATCGTTAAGCGTCTGCCTTCGGCTCAGGTCATGATCTCGGGGTCCTGGGATCGAGCCCCACATCAGGCTCCCTGTTCGGCAGGAAGCCTGCTTCTCCCTCTCCCACTCCCCCTGCTTGTGCTCCCTCTCTCGCTGTGTCTCTGTCAAATAAATAAACAAAAAATCTAAAAATATATATATATTTTTTTTTTTTAAAAAAAAAAACAACAATTCCATCAGTCTATCATTCTATCATGCATCTTCAAACACAGACTCTGCCATTAAATTAGAATGCTTCTAACATCAAATATTAGGGTATTTTCTTCAACTTAAAACATCAGGTAAAAAAATTCTGAAGCATTCGGCCAAACACAAAAAACATTAATCATTTAGTTAATTGAGCAAAAAGTAAAAACGTTTTTGTTTATTCACTTCCTCAGAACAGAAAACAGTGTCAAAAGAGAAGAAGGCGCTCACTATTGCTTTGTTGAATACCTGGATTAGACTGACCACCCTTTAAGATAGTCTTTGTGTACTTCAAAACTCAAACCAAGCCACACAGAGCAGCTGCTCACTGACCAACTGGTCTGCAGAATTCAATGAACGACAAAAGGTTACCTTAATTCAATAAGATAATCAGCACACATTTACCCACCACCCAGAGTCTAACCATCTGCAAGGCGGCAGAGCCAAATGCCTATAAAACAACTGGCAGCATGCAGACATGTCCTCGTGTCCCTCATGTCAATGAAATTTCTCTTAGCAACAGCTAAAAAGAAGCTGAACTTTCAGAAAATCAAGATATCATGATCCAACAACTTGTTAGTAAGTTATTTTGAGTGCCACTGAGATTTCCAAGCCAGATGGGTAATATGTTTTATTCAATTGAGTCTTGTACTGGGATAACAAAATGTGAGGCAGACTCGATCTGGAGCCTTTCATTGTTCAAGAGGCAAAGCAACCTAGTGGCTTCCAAATAACAGCAGGAACAATATAGCAGGAAAGAAGAAAAAGGAAAGAAAGAAAGAAAAAGAAGAAAGAAAGAAAGAAAGAAAGAAAGAAAGAAAGAAAGAAAGAAAG